>NC_054700.1:33230228-33275129 GCF_016097555.1 Gigantopelta aegis
TTTGATCATCATGTACCTTGGTTAGATATCCAATAGGCTATTATTGTGTGTGTGTGTGTGTGTGCGTGTGCGTGTGCGTGCGTGCCGTGGTGTCGTTAAACATTCTTTCATTTCATTATAATTCCATTTTATAATTACTGTTTTGTAATAGGCGTCTGGATTGGTTAAATTGCCATCACGTGATCTAAAAAAACAACGTTCATTCTTCCATGAACGTGAAAACTACACTTTTTTTGTAAACAAATAAAAACAGAATGTTATCACCGGAACTACTTTTTATCAATTACGTCAACAACGGAATCCCAGAGGATTCCATCTTTTCTAGTTTCATCCCAATATCGTCTGCACTGTGAGTGGCAGTGACAATTCATGCTTTAAACGACTCCGATTTTGAACTGATACACATAATGTCACGAGCGTATGAAGGTGCCAAAAAGTGGGGGTGGGGTGGGGTGGGTCGGGGCACACCTGTATATTTACACACTTTTACACTATTATAAAGCAAACATAAAGCAAAATATCTGAAAAGTGTGTGTGTGGGGGGGGGGGGGGGGGCACACATGCCCCCTTGCCCCCCACCCGTTTCCTACGCCAGTGAATGATTTGTGCTTAAAATGGGGTTTTATAAAGATAGTTGCAGCCCCTGAAAAGATGATTTTATTATCCCATTTACAAGAGAGAGAGAGAGAGAGAGAGAGAGAGAGAGAGAGAGAGAGAGAGAGAGAGAGAGAGAGAGAGAGAGAGAGAGAGGTTGTGTTTCTATTCAATTTATTCAATATTAAAACTTTTTATCGATATATTTTAATATTTCAATACTTTTTATTGTTTTCTTATGTTGTATTACATTTTGCAAATAAATATGATTGTGATATTTATGTCATTATATTTTATTATATAAACCATCATCATACGACATTATATTTTATTACTTTTAGTGTAAATCTGCCTATAAAAGACAATCCATAAAACATTATCATACGACATTATATTTTATTACTTTTAGTGTAAATCTGCCTATAAAAGACAATCCATAAAACATCATCATACGACATTATATTTTATTACTTTTAGTGTAAATCTGCCTATAAAAGACAATCCATAAAACATCATCATACGACATTATATTTTATTACTTTTAGTGTAAATCTGCCTATAAAAGACAATCCATAAAACTATAAAATTTGCCTGTATTTATGGATGACTTATGTTTATGATAAAGGTACACATTCCTCTTACAGCATTGTGCAGAACCTCAAGTCAAAACTCACACTTTATGTCTGAGAATATTCATTTTTGTCACCCTGTGTATTCTTGGTTTTCCTGAGGTCTGTTGAAACTCACACTTTATTCCTATCTAAGTGTTTCAGTGTTGTAACGGACCAAGTACCAAACATTCTGTACAGTGTTGTAACAGACCAAGTACCAAACATTCTATACAGTGTTGTAACAGACCAAGTACCAAACATTCTAGACAGTGTTGTGACAGACCAAGTACCAAACATTCAATACAGTGTTGTGACAGACCAAGTACCAAACATTCTAGACAGTGTTGTGACAGACCAAGTACCAAACATTCAATACAGTGTTGTGACAGACCAAGTACCAAACATTCTAGACAGTGTTGTGACAGACCAAGTACCAAACATTCAATACAGTGTTGTGACAGACCAAGTACCAAACATTCTAGACAGTGTTGTGACAGACCAAGTACCAAACATTCAATACAGTGTTGTGACAGACCAAGTACCAAACATTCTAGACAGTGTTGTGACAGACCAAGTACCAAACATTCTAGACAGTGTTGTGACAGACCAGGTACCAAACATTCAATACAGTGTTGTGACAGACCAAGTACAAAACATTCTAGACAGTGTTGTGACAGACCAAGTACCAAACATTCTAGACAGTGTTGTGACAGACCCAAGTACCAAACATTCTAGACAGTGTTGTAACAGACCAAGTACCAAACATTCTAGACAATCCGTACAGACATGTCACACATACGGTGAAAGAAAAAGAGAGAGAAAGAGAGAGCCAGGGAGAGAGAAAGGCAGGGAGAGAGAGAGAGAGAGAGAGAGAGAGAGAGAGAGAGAGAGAGAGAGAGAGAGAGAGAGAGAGAGAGAGAGAGAGAGAGATGGATGCAGTAGCAGCAAGATGGTGGTGACGTAAAAATGCGATATGTACACATCACAGCCGTTTGACATACAAGCTGTAGGTTGCATGGTACCAAAGAAGAAAGTTCCGTGTCAAAGTTCGAGGTGCAGCGAAATATGCACTCAAATATTTACGGAGTAAAAGAAGCTGCGACTGTGATTGGTAGTAATATGTGATTATTTGTGCAAATACTATTATCCATCGGCAATAAATAAATACACTTTCATTTGTTATACAATTGTTATGCAGTATACACCGAAGGTTAAAACTAGTGCAGGGTACCTACAAAAATGGAACTGCGATTTTCAGCAAAAATGACGGTTGCTAATAAAAACATTAATGAAATCTCTTAAATGGTATATGACCCCTCCCCATATTCTTGCAGGTGGATTAAATGTGAAGTGCCATACCTTTTATTGGTGTACTGCTTGGGTGTGTTAATATGCTGATTATATCAGCTTTATTAGTAAATGTTAACATTATTGGTAATAGGAATTGATTTGGCCTACTGGAACTTGTTGAATGCGCTATGCATTCACCGCGGCCGTTTGCCATACCTGTTCTAGTATGCGCTCTGTACACTCCGACCACCTAGGTGGGTCCATTCAACAGTTTTTTTTCTCGTTCCAACCAGTGCACCATGACTGGTCAAAGACTGGTATGTGTTTTCCTGTCTATGGGAAAGTGCATATAACAATATTCCTTGCTGCATTAGGAAACATGTAGCGGGTTCTCGAAGCAGTCGTAAAAATGGTTGTACTACGTGTATGCTTTGACAGCACTACGACTGTCGTCCACATATTTTAGTAGTGTAACTCAAACAACACGTAACAATGTCGTAAGACGTACGGAAAACTAGTCATTAGAGACCGTAACTTGAACGGTTTACGCACTTTTGACAAGGGGATTCCCCTGTAATCGTTATCGATTTCCCTAATACATTTCAGCACCGTTTGCAGTGCAACTAATACATATCATAACAATCACTGATTTCAGTGTAATAGAGTACATTTGCATTTACTTTTGACTGCGATTTGGTTAGCATCATGGCATCAACTTCATCAACTAGCACACGTAAACATAAAACACGAAAACCAAACTTTTCCCCAGAGGAACATGTTGTTCTTGTTTCAGAGATACAAAAATACAAAGATATATTGAATTCGAAATTTTCCGATACTATGACAATGCACAAAAAAAAAAAAAAAAAAAAAAAAATATATATATATATATATATATATATGGCAGAAAATAGAATTAGCAGTGAACAGTGTCAATGCAGAGGTTGTGAGAACAGTTCGTGAATAAAGAAAAGATGGCAAGACATTAAAACTTCAACTAAAAGTATGGAAGGAAAACGAATAAAGGAGATGGGTAAGACTGGAGGCGGAAAGGCAGACTTTGAATCGTTGAATGCAGTAGAGCAAATGGCAGTAGGTGTGATAGGTGAAACAGCGATCGAAGGCATTAACGAAGGCATGGACTCGTACGTTGCTTTAAATGACAACGAGAAAACCCACAATGAAAACAAAAATGATAGTGGCGAAGGCGATAATGACGAACAACCACAAGACATCCAAACACATAGCCAAAATCAACAAGATCATATCGACCTGGAAATAAACACCGTAGAGCCCAATAACGATCCACCTTCCACATCATCAACGGACCCAAAATTATCAATATCCAGCAAGCTAAAGACCAAGAAATCAAGGAATACTTCATATGATATCAAAGAATCAAATAACACAATAATTGAAATGGAGAGAAAACGTTTGGCAGTGGAAGACAAACGGCTGGCAGTAGAAGAGAGACGACTGTATGTTGAAGAGCAGCGTTTACAACTTGAGCAATTTAAAATGTCAATTAAATATCCCAATTATTACGAAATGCCAAAATAAGTAACATTTACCTGGAGAAATGTATCCGATATGAACAAGCACGGAGAAAGTGATTAAATTAAATAAATAATCACACATAAAGGAAATCAGCATGTGAACCTTTAATTGCAAAACCAGTTTCCACCATACATTTTGTTATTTAAGTTTATTTTAAATAATTTCAATTATACCACAGCATATAATGTTGCAGTATTCACTGATTGTTGACTTTTTTATTTTGAAAACAAGACCTTTACTTTTGTTTTGAACTCTTACGCACTGTCAATGTTTTATAAATGTATGTGTTGGTTTGAAATTTTCTTTCAATTAAATTATTTCTGACAGCGTTTCCTGTGTTGTTCTGTTGTCTGTGAACTTCTAGTAGTGCATAATTGTTATCATCTTCATCTTCTTCCGATTCCGGATCATCTATTGGTAGTCCATGTTCACTGCAGATGTTGTGCAAAATAGCAGTAGCCATAATAATTTTCACATATCTTTTTTGTGAAAACATTAAACACCCTCCCGACTTGTGAAGACATCGGAATCTCATTTTCAACACACTAATAGTTCTTTCGCTCGTGTTTCGGGTTTTTCGCAGACTCATATTATATCTATTTTCCTTCGCTGTCTGAGGGTTGAGGATAGGTGTCATCATCCAGGGAGTACATGCATAACCACTGTCACCCAAAAGCCACCCGTCATAAACACCATGTTCAAAATCATCTTTAAGTGCACACATGTTCCAAATATGTGAATCGTGTGTGGACCCTGGCCATTTAGCAATGATATTTGTTATGGTTAGGTTAGCATCATTCACAATTTGTACATTTAAAGCATGATATCCTTTCCTTGAAACAAACAGATGTTCATCAACATTTGGCGCCTTTATGGGAATCAACGTGCCATCGATAGATCCGATAACATTGGGAAAACGGGCAATGTCGAAGAAATCAACTTTCATTTTAGTTATTTCTCCCGATCTTGTGGGAACTGTATGAATTGAGGAATATGCCGACATAATGCCGCAGATCCGCTGTGTATTGTTCTTGAAGCAGACATCTTTGACAGGCCATGCACGTCCCCACACACTGATAAAAAAAATACCTGTCGCATAATACCGTAATGCTGTCATTACTTGTAGAGATACAGGTAGAGACTGCGAACGGTTTGTTGGTCTTCTTAAATCATCTTGTAATAAACCACATACTTCAGTGATGCTTGGCCTATCTAATCTATACCGCAGCCAAATTTCTTCATCACTTAATATGTCCAGTGGGTTCGTTCTGTCGCGAAAAGTGCGACCAATCCTAAGTCTTCTTCGATGGTCATTTAGCAAATATACGTACAGAGCCATTACTGAATTATTACTGTACGGTGTTTACAAACTAACATTACCTTTCTGGTTAAGCGTTTGTTAACAATCAATTAAGCACAACACCTTAACCTTTCTAACTAAATACACACTACTGTTACGTTCATGCTACGACTGGTCCGAACTACAACTACATTTTTGACGTAAATCTGTTTAACGACATCCCAGCAAGAAAAATACATCGGCTGTTAGATATAACTATTTCACGATTGCATGACTAAAGAGTATTAAACTTTAAAATTCAATTATCTCAAAATGTCAAAAGTGTGACGTCGCACGTTATTCCCGTGGACCCTTCATATTTATAAACATTGTATCAGTAACATTTGACCGGCGATACATGCAAAATTCTTTCGTGTGCGTCATTTATTATATATATATATATATATCGATCTATCTATATCTTTCTATCTATCTATCTATCTATCTATTTGCTGTTTGCTTGTTTTTACTTTCCTACATCATTGACGGTAATTTCAACTATTGACAGCCTATGGTGAAATTCCATTTGTACGTAATTCGGCAAATTTTGGGCGACAGATTTCAATCATATGTAATTTAATGCAAGAAAAGACACTAAGGCAGACGGCAAATATCAAGCATATGTAATATAATGAAACAAAACACACTAACATAGGTGGCAGATTTCAAGCATAATATGTAATTTAAAGGGACATTCCTGAGTTTGCTGCAGTTTTTATGATGTTGTCGACTAATAAAATATTTCTACGATTAAACTTACATATTAAATATATTTTCTTGTTTAGAATAACAGTGTCTGTATATTCAACGTGTTTCTAATCGTTCTAATATTTGAACTAGGTTAACTTTCATTTTATTTACTAAAATATGTTTTATTTGAAGACAAAATCCTGCTTCGACTACTTACTTACGTAAAAATATTTTATTAGTCGGAAACATCTTACAATACAACAAACTCGGGAATGTCCCTTTAATGCAACAAAACACATCAACGCAGGCGGCAGATTTTGCTAATAAATTCTGTGTAAATACAAAAGTTCCGTAACATATTCCCATCCAATTATATCTAGATTAATCTAATTTTGAATACAGCGGTGAACACAAACTGCTAGTGCAGCCATAGCTGCATTGTTATCGAAGTAATTTATAACGCAGGGCACAGAGACTAAAGCTGTATCCTAACCGACGCGAGCGATGCGATCGATTATTTTAGAAATCAATGATTTCAATTGCAGCATCCTAACCGAACGCGAGCGACGCGAGCGATGCGAGCGATTATTTTAGAAATCAATGATTTCAATTGCAGCATCATAACCGAACGCGAGCGACGCGAGCGATGCGATCGATTATTTTAGAAATCATTGATTTCAATTGCAGCATCCTAATCACACGCGTACTACGCGACAGATTTATCGCGCCGGACACGTGCTGTTAGGATACGGATACGTGCTGATAGGATTTCTAAAATAATCGTTCGTATCGCTCGTCTGGTTAGGATACAGCTTAACGGTAGAACCGTGCGTGCTTTACCGTGGCTGTTCCATCGGTTGTCTTCATACCTGCATTGCAAAATAAGATTTAACATTGTGATAAAACAAGCCCAGGAAACCTACACAGAGTTAAAAGGAAAAACAGAAGTCACAAGTTGGCTTGTATATTGTAATTTCCTTTCTAACATAAAACATTGTTTACAACGTGGTAATGCATATTATAATAATGTTTAATGTCCTTGCGGTCTGCCTTAAAGGGACATTCCTGAGTTTGTTGCATTGTAAGATGTTTCCGACTAATAAAATACTTCTACGGTTAAACTTACATATTAAATATATTTTCTTGTTTAGAATAACAGTGTCTGTATATTCAACGTGTTTCTGGTCGTCTTAAAGGGACATTCCTGAGTTTGCTGTGATTTTTAACATGTTATCGACTAACAGACTTTTTAACGATTTTAATTGCATATCAAATATATTGTTTTGCATAAAATATTAGTGGCTGTATATTAAACATGTTTCTGATCGTTCTAATATTTGTACTAGGTTAAATTTCATTTTATTTCATAACAAATATTTTTTCGTACGTACGAAATTATTTAAAGACAAACTCCAGTTTGGGCTTTTTACAAATATTAAGACGACCAGAAACACATTGAATATACAGACACTGATATTCTAAACAAGAAAATATATTTAGTATGTAAGTTTAATCGTAGAAATTTATTATTAGTCGGAAACATTTTACAATGTAGCAAACTCAGGAATGTCCCTTTAATATTTGTAAGTAGTCGAAACTGGATTTTGTCTTCAAATAATTTCGTACGTACGAAAAAAACATATTTTAGTAAATAAATTTAAATTTAACCTAGTACAAATATTAGAACGATCAGAAACACGTTGAATATACAGACACTGTTATTCTAAACAAGAAAATACATTTAATATGCAAGTTTAATCGTAGAAGTATTTTATCAGTCGATAACATCTTAAAACCTGCAGCAAACTCAGGAATGTCCCTTTAAGTTTACAATTATTATAACGAAGAATGCGATTCTTTAGTTTTGTTTTGTTTTAATTTGTTTCATTTTATGTATCTTACAATACCATTTGACTGCACTTAAATATTACCGTAATTTATAAAATAAATGTCAACATTATATATTATAATAAATTGTTCATATGTGTCTATTAGGTCCTTTATGTATCTGACACCAGCTTCATACCAATATATAAAATAGTGAATTATTATTTAATTTGATATCGTCATTATACTAACCAAACTAAGATTATATCTCATTGTCACCACTAAGTTTGTTCTTACCTGTTTTGAGATATGCACACCAAGCTAATACATCTGAACGACAAAACAGTATTCCGATAGCAAAATCGTATTTCTGCACACGAGAGAGTCGAAAGGACGTTAGGCAAAGTCGTGATTTCTTCTGTAATCTATTATCAGGTGCTTGTCTTTAGGTGGACAGCCACTCACTCCACTAGGAGATACGTAACTGGATTTTTCATCCCTCCTGGATTGTCTGTAGGAGGACTGCCACTGCCAAGACTAGCTTAGAAAACCGTGAAGACAAAATCCAGTTTGGGCTTCTTACAAATATTAAGACGACCAAAAACACATTGAATATACCGACACTGATATTCTAAACAAAAAATATATTTAATATGTAAGTTTAATCGTAGACATATTTTATTAGTCGGAAACACCTTATAGTGCAACAAACTCAGGAATGTCCCTTTAACGTTTTCACGTTTTCACGTGGCTGACGTATCGACAATTCACAAAATCCTAATAGCATAATCTTATTCTTCAAAACGTTACCCAAATAAAACATTTTACTATATTGTCTTCAGACAGATTATAACCTCACTCCCTTTCAATATCATTGCTGTGACTGTCGCAAGCTTGCATCTGTTACAACAATAACGGTTTTCAATGTGTATGACCCATACTATAAAGATAGTGCGGGAATTAATGATATCTATATCACTGTTTATTATACACTGTAGAGAAGGAAAAAATATCTATACACATACACACACGCAATGCCACATTTAATTATACAAACCTGTGTAAATGTGCATTTATCTTCTCTTTTTCTACAATTTCATCCATGAGGTTTGTAATAATGTTGAAATAAACAGTATTAACTATAGGGGCCTATACCTTTTTTGTTCTTGAGTATTGTTAGGCACGTCCATCAAGCAAGTCAGTGCTAAAAAGGCCAAGGACTTTTTAATTACCCCATGTACACGTTTTACACACACACCCACACACACATATATACATACACACACACACACACAGACACACATACATACACACATACATACATATATACACACACATACACACACACACACACACACACACATACACACATACACACACACATACAGATACAAACACACACACACATACACACACACAAAAACACGCACGCACGCACATACACACACAGCGATACACGCACTTACACACATTCACGCACACTCACACGACGCACGTACACACACAAATAGGCGCAAACACAGACACACGCACGCACGCACACATACACACACAGACACACGCACGCAAACATACATACACGCACGCACGTACACACACACACACACCCGCACGCAGTCACACATACACACCCACGCATTAGATTATTAATTGAAACTGGAAGATGGACAAAACCTAACCCAATTGAACTGGAGAATCGGAAATGTGTTATTTGTAATTTAAGTAACGGTGAATTCCATTTTATACTTGTTTGTCCTATGTACATATCTGTCAGACGTTACATACCAAAATGTTTATTACCAAATTTATAGAATTGTTAAATAACAACAAGAAAGAATAGTAAGGCGGTTAACTGTGTATTGTTTTAAAGGGACATTCCCGAGTTTGTTGCATTGTAAGATGTCTCCGACTAATAAAATATTTCTACGATTAAACTTACATATTAAATATATTTTCTTGTTTAGAATATCAGTGGCTATATATTCAATGTGTTTCTGGTCGTTTTAATATTTGTAAGAAGCCCAAACTGGATTTCTTCTTCAAATAATTTCGTACGTACGAAAAACATTTATTTTAGGAAATAAAACGAAATTTAACCCAGTACAAATATTAGAACAATCAGAAACATGTTTAATACACAACCACCAATATTTTATGCAGGAAAATATATTTGATATTTAATTACAATCGTTAAAAAATCTCTGTTAGTCGATAACACCTTAAACATTGCAGCAAACTCAGGAATGTCCCTTTAAAGCCTTTGAAAAAAGAAACATAATTTTGTACAATTAAGTTTCCCCTGCATGTGAATGTGAATGCATAAGTAGAAAGTTTGTTATATATAGTATGTGTATCTATAATTTATATCTATATAATATCTATATTAATATCTTAGTAATTAGTATAACAGGATTTCAAAACAAATGTAAAGTGATCGTGAGTCGGACAGCTAATGTCCGTTTGTATCTTTGGTGCATTAAACAATTACTGTACAAAAGCTAGTATTTGTTAGACTTCATATTGTGTTTAACAACAACAACTATTGGAAGGAAAGAAGGAAATGTTTTATTTAACGACGCACTCAACACATTTCATTTACGGTTATATGGCGTCGGACATATGGTTAAGGACCACACAGATATTGAGGGAGGAAATTCGCTGTCGTCACTTCATGATGGGCTACTCTTTTCGATTGGCAGCAAGGGATCTTTTATATGCACCATCCCACAGACAGGATAGTACATACCACAGCCTTTGTTACACCAGTTGTGGAGCACTGGCTGGAGCGAGAAATAGCCTAATGGGTCCACCGACGGGGATCGATCCCAAACCGACCGCGCATCAAGAGATGGAACACACAAATCCCTGGATAGCACTTTAAAAATATTAGACCTGTATGCCAACGTATATGGATTAAACATAAACTACTCGAAATAAAAAATCATCTGGATAGGCAGTAAAAAATATTCAAAAGATGGTTAGAATGGGGTGCAGAAACCTTTTCCTTACTAGGAGTATATTTTTCAGTTAATATTGAAGAAATGATTCAAATTGACTTTGAACAGAAGTTAATGGACATGAAAAAAAAGGTTAAAACAATGGTCCACTAGAAAATTAATTCAACTGGGTCGTGTCGTTGTTATCAAAACCTTACTAATTTAAAAAATAACACATTTAATTACCAAATGTACCAGATCAAGTAACAAAACAAATAACTAAAATGTTTTTTAATTTTATTTGGCAAAACAAACCAGAAAAAGTCAAAAGAGAAGTACTAATGCAAGACTATGTAAATGGAGGCATCAAAATGCTAAACATTAGACATTTTACAACTGCGTTAAAAGCTACTTGGTTAAGAAGACGTCTAATATCAAACTCGAAATGGACACATCTTTTTCAAGCTGTAACAGGTTTAACGACAGAAAATATGATTAAATATGGAGATTATTATATTCAGCTAAAAATAACAAAAATTAAAAATAATTTTTGGAAAGATGTGTTACAAAGCTGGCTTACCATTCAACAGAAAAAAACGCCTGATAATAATGAAGATAATAATGAAGATGTAATGAGCCTAAACATTTGGTACAATAGCAAAATTAAGAAAAACAACAACCGGCAAACCTTTTATTGATATGAAGTATTTGCAAAAAGGCATAATATTTATTCAAGATCTAATAGACGAAAATGGGACATTAATGAATTACAAAATCAAACAACCAGTTTTAACACTGTTTGCAACCCGATTCTTCCGTTTAAAATAAAACTATTTTTAAAAGATACAAACCTAAGTAAGCAAATATACGCAATATTAAATCACACTACAATAGTGCCTACGTCCCAAAAAAGATATTCAGTATTGGGGTTTGACTTCACTTCACAAGTATGGGGAAAGTATTATGCTCTACCATTCAAAACTATTAAAGACCCATCTTTATTATGGTTTCAGTATAAAATTTTACACAGGATAACAGCTACAAATATATTTCTAAATAAAATAAAATATGTTGATTCTAATATTTGCGATTTTTGCCATCTTATGCCAGAAACACTGGAACCAAGATTAAAGTTGATTTTTCCAACATTAAAGTTGATTTTACCAAGATTAAAGATGATTTTTCCAACATTAAAGTTGATTTTACAAAGATTAAAGTTGATTTTACCAAGATTATATGTACCGAAATAGAATTATTTTATTGCGTTTGGTGGCATTAATACGCTTCTGTACAAACCTAATTGACATAAGCTTTTTTTTTTTTTAAATATACCCAATTAACAGTGGCTTCTGCAAGGTTGAATAGTACAGCGTATGCTTCTTTAAGAATACTGTTTTTTTGTCGAAAGCAATCTAAACCAATATTTGATCATGCGAAACAGGCAAATATATTCCATGGGAATTCTTCCCAATTAAAAATAAACCATCACGTTACAAGTTGATTTCTTTACAAAAGTCCAAATGTAATTTCTCCATCTCATTACCTTTTACAAAATCCCTACACTTCACATGAATAGCACAATATACTTGTGATATGTGTATTAAAAAGATCTAACATTGTTTTACAGTTTACACTCAAAGGTTTACATTTAGAATACAGAGCAAATAAAGCTTTACGACCTTGGTCTGCTAAATGTTTTTGTAAAAAGCTAAATTTATTGTTATATCTAAATGGAACAGCTAAATAACAAAACTCATCTTTAATATTAATGGGAGATTTAATATACGTCCAAGTTTCAAAATTCTTTACTTTTCCCCCATTTCTAAAAACGACTATATGTGTCTTATCTGTATTAACAGTAAGATGCCATTTCTTTGCATACACATGTAAGTTGTCCAGTAAATTTTGTAAACATTCCACAGTTTCAGAGAATAAAACTAAATGTGTTGTGTGTGTTGTGTGCTCAGGACAGCGTGCTTGGACATTAATTGGATATAAGCACGAAAATAAATTGAAAGAATGAATTTGCAAGTGTATTTAGTGTGTCTCGACCGAAACCGGATTGATCCGAATTCATCCGCATTGAGTGGCGGTGTGTCAACGGCGAAACACAATGCGGATCAGTAACCTGTCGCACGACTTCTCGGCACTGGCCTCTGTGATGTCGTCATTAAAGGGACATTCCTGAGTTTGCTGCACGTTTTAAGATGTTATTGACTAACAAAAACTTTTTAACGATTGTAATTACATATCAAATATATTTTTCTGCATAAAATATTAGTGCCTGTATATTAAACGTGTTTCTGAATGTTCTGATATTTGTACTAGGGTAAGTTTCATTTTATTTCCAAAAATATTTTCTTTTCGTACGTACGAAATTATTTGAAGACAAAATCCAGTTTGGGCTTCTTACAAATATTAAGACGACCAGAAATACATTGAATATACAGACACTGATATTCTAAACCAGAAAATATATTTAATATGTAAGTTTAATCGTAGAAATATTTATTTGTCGAAAACATCTTACAATGCAGAAAACTCAGGAATGTCCCTTTAAACCATCGGACATAAGGCTGGTAGTTACTGGGTTCGCAACCCGGTACCGACTCCCATCCAGAGCGAGTTTTAACGACTCAATGGGAAGGTGTAAAACCACTACACACTCTTCTCTTACTAACCACTAAGAATTAAGTAAGTCACTGGACAGACAACCCAGATAGCTGAGGTGTGTGCCCAGGACAGCGTGTTTGAACCCTAATTGGATATAAGAACGAAAATAAGTTCAAATGAATGAACGTGAAAATGGACATTAAGTTTGGTTAATCTACAAACGTGTAAAACACTTGGATAAAGTTACAATAGAGCGAAACAAGACTAGATGTGACGTAGAAACGGGGAAATATCCTTATAAACTGAAAGTTTAAAGTTTGTTTTGTCTAACGACACCACTGGAGCACATTTATTAATTAATAATCGGCTATTGGATGTCAAACATTTGGCAATTTTAACACGTAGTCATCAGAGGAAACCGGCTACGTTTTTCCTAATGCAGCAATGGATCTTTTATATGTGCTTCCCCACAGACCACATACCACGACCTTTGACCAGTCGTGGTGCACTGGCTGGAACGAGGAAAACCCCAAATCAGCCGAATTGATCCACCGATGTGTTTCGATCCTGCGGCGCAGATACCTCAAGCGAGCGCTCAACTGACTGTGCCAAATCCCGTCCCTATAAATAAGCTTGTGCTCATCTCCATTTGTGATATTTCTCAGAGGTGCGTGCGTTTTAAAGGGACATTCCTGAGTTTGCTGCAATGTTTTAAAATGTTATCGACTAATAAAATATTTCTACGATTAAACTTACATATTAAATGTATTTCCTTGTTTAGAACATTAGTGGCTGTATATTAAACGTGTTTCTGATCGTTCTAATATTTGTACTAGGTTAATTTTCATTTTATTTCCTAAAACATATTTTTTCGTACGTACGAAATTATTTGAAGACAAAATCTAGTTTGGGCTTCTTATAAATATTAAGACAACCAGAAACACATTGAATATACAGACACTGATATTCTAAACAAGAAAATATATTTAATATGTAAGTTTAATCGTAGAACTATTTTATTAGTCGGAAACATCTTACAATGCAGCAAACTCAGGAATGTCCCTTTAAAAAAAATATAATCATGCATTTCGTGGTATTAGAAACACCAGGATGAGCAAAACGTAATGGATAGACTAAACAATAACATCTAGGAATAGCTGACTTTATTATTATTATTTTAATCCGTCTCTAATAGTGAGACATATACCATAGTGCTTAAAAACTAGGGTCTGTCTGTCACTTTAAAGCTGTATCCCAACCGGCCACGAGCGATTATTTTAGAAATCATTGCTTTCGATTGCCGCATCCAATCGAATTAAAATTAGCTCCACTGGTTAATTACTATTACCTGTGGATCTAACAGCACCCCGTTGGAGCTCATGTCCAGTTGACCTTGCATTCGACCAATCAAAACCTTACTTGCAAAATTATGCCAGTGATTTGAAAAGAATTTGAAAACATTCGGGATTATGCCGAGGGTATATGAAATGATTCGGGTGAATTACGAAGTATGCCGGAAACTAATTTCAATATAAAATGTTCTATAAAATTCGTTTCAAGACGGGAAAAAACAAACAAACCCGTGATGGTATAGCCATACAGTCTGTTTATACTAGTATACAATCCAGAGTTTATTACTGCAATTTTCCCCCTGTTTTTTAATGTTGAAATAGACCCAACAAGTTCGCCTATTGCATAAATAATCTCGCCCGATATTTTTAGAATTTGTATGCTCCCGAATAACGCTATAATAGACGAATTGTAATTGGTCGATATTTAAATTGTTATTTATAGATGAAATGTCACCTGGACATGGGAGTCCACGCAATGCTGTTAGATCTACTGGTAGACCAGTAGAGTTAATTTTAATCAGATTATTGTCGCATCCTAACCGCCCGCCTGCGACGCGACATAATTATCTGTCGCGTGCGGTTAGGATACGGCGATTGAAATCAATGGTTTCTAAAAAAAAACACCCCAAAAACCCGGTAGCTTTAAGAAACTTGGAAACAAAATCTCCTTTTCACAATAACAGTGACGTCAGCTAATCCTTTGTACAAGTCACAGTACGGTACGGTGGTACGGATAGCTAAACAAGTTCGTGATTTGTTTGAAGAAGGAAGTATGTCATTTATTTAATCGTCCGATGATAACAGGTGTACTTAGAACCAAGTGTTCCACGGCTTCCGAGCATCGGCAGGTATGTTGTCATTTACTCGATGATTAATTAAGTTACAATCTCATTTATTGTCGCACATTTTCACCGTATCATTGTGCTGTGGATGTACTTACTAGAGAGGCCGACACCTCGGATCCTAGCCTGCGTACTCAGCCGTTCGAGAGCTAGACGGCCATTGGGACAGTTATGAGAGAGCTATTCAGGCTACAGTAACTCAGAGCACTAGTTTATAATAAATAATTAAGTCCACATTAAAGATTGGCAACGCTATCTGATTTTATTTAAAAAGACCGCTTGGAGTTTGCTTGTACCTGTGGCGTATGCGGGAGTGGGGGTGGGGGTGGGGGTGGTGTGTGTGTGTGTGTGTGTGTGTGTGCGTGTCCACGGGGGCCATGCTTCCCACCAATCAAACTTTTTTTTTACTATTAAATGTTATAACATTATACATACATACATATACATACATACATATACATATACATCTACATCTACATCACACACACACACACACACACACACACACACACACACACACATACACACATACTGGGGGCAGGACGTAGCCCAGTGGTAAAGCGTTCGCTTGATGCGCGGTCGGTGGACCCATTGGGCTATTTCTCGTTCCAGCCAGTGCTCCACAACTGGTGTAACAAAGGCCGTGGTATGTATTATTCTGTCTTTGGGATGGTGCATATAAAAGATCCCTTGCTGCCAATCGAAAATAGTAGCCCATGAAGTGGCGACAGCGGGTTTCCTCTATCAATATCTGTGTGGTCCTTAACCGTAAGACTGACGCCATATAACCGTAAATGAAATGTGTTGAGTGCGTCGTTAAATAAAACATTTCCTTCCTTACTTTCCTTCACACACACACACACACACACACACACACACACACACACACACACACACACACACACACACACACACACACACACACACACACACACACACACACACACACACACACACACACACACACACACACACACACACACACACACACACACACACACACACACACACACACACACACACACACACACACACACACACACACACACACACACACACACACACACACACACACACACACACACACACACACACACACACACACACACACACACACACACACACACACACACACACACACACACACACACACACACACACACACACACACACACACACACACACACACACACACACACACACACACACACACACACACACACACACACACACACACACACACACACACACACACACACACACACACACACACACACACACACACACACACACACACACACACACACACACACACACACACACACACACACACACACACACACACACACACACACACACACACACACACACACACACACACACACACACACACACACACACACACACACACACACACACACACACACACACACACACACACACACACACACACACACACACACACACACACACACACACACACACACACACACACACACACACACACACACACACACACACACACACACACACACACACACACACACACACACACACACACACACACACACACACACACACACACACACACACACACACACACACACACACACACACACACACACACACACACACACACACACACACACACACACACACACACACACACACACACACACACACACACACACACACACACACACACACACACACACACACACACACACACACACACACACACACACACACACACACACACACACACACACACACACACACACACACACACACACACACACACACACACACACACACACACACACACACACACACACACACACACACACACACACACACACACACACACACACACACACACACACACACACACACACACACACACACACACACACACACACACACACACACACACACACACACACACACACACACACACACACACACACACACACACACACACACACACACACACACACACACACACACACACACACACACACACACACACACACACACACACACACACACACACACACACACACACACACACACACACACACACACACACACACACACACACACACACACACACACACACACACACACACACACACACACACACACACACACACACACACACACACACACACACACACACACACACACACACACACACACACACACACACACACACACACACACACACACACACACACACACACACACACACACACACACACACACACACACACACACACACACACACACACACACACACACACACACACACACACACACACACACACACACACACACACACACACACACACACACACACACACACACACACACACACACACACACACACACACACACACACACACACACACACACACACACACACACACACACACACAGACACAGACACACACACACACACACACACACACACACAATAGTTTTTTGCGTTTTTTTTGGCGAGTGTAAATAATTATATTGTCCATCGGGAAAACAACACTTTAAAATATTTTGTTTGTACTTATATCCAGTTACGATTGAGGTGCATGTCAGCTATCTGAACTGTCTGTCCAGGACAGCTAGTTAATGGTTATTGTTAGGTCGAACTAACTGGGTGGGGTTAGGCAGGAAAACCCCATCCCTTGAACAATACTAACAAATGCCTTTTATTTGAAAAATATCCTATCAAACTAGGTGGAGAAAACCCTATATTACCATATTGTAATTATTATTACCTCCAAGCCTACTTGTTATAATAGATAGATTACGACACACACACCCTCCAGGTTAGTTAGTTTAGACTGGGTACTCCCCTGAAGGCAATAAATAACCGACATCCTAAGATCCGAGACTGACACTGAATATACTTCCCGGTCTGTACAAACAGCGCGCACATTAAAGTAAGAATGTCAGTAGGTAATATGGATGAACTAGGCGTCGTAGCAAAAAAGGATAAAAAGGAAGAAGAAAAAAGGGAATCTTTTATTTAAACATTCAATTATGTTATACAATTCTTTTATTATGTTTTTTTTTTAAAGGTTACCAGACCATGTCTTGTCGTGTCATCCATTTACTTCTGGTTTGCGGTTTATTGTTGGGTGAGTGTAATGCGTTTTATGCTAGGCTCACACTGTCAACTGTTACGACTAAGTTGGCCAACTGGACGGGTTGTGTTGTAATTTCCCCCAACTCTCGATTTAGACGGGTGCGTTCAGATTAACAACTAATGGGTTATACGACGAGAATCGAGTTGTAAGAGCGCTCACACTGGCAACTGGACAGTCGTAGAAGTCGTGACTTACGACATGTGCGTTCAGATTAACAACTAATGGGTTATACGACGGGAATCGAGTTATAAGAGCACTCAGACTAGCATCTGGACAGTCGTAGAAGTCGTGACAGCAGAAAGTTGGCAGTTGGTAGTCTGATCCTAGCATTACTGATGCTGAATATATATTATGTGGTTTGTTTTGTTTGTTTTGTTTGTTTGTTGTTTGTTTTTTGTTTGTTCATGCATGAAATCGCAGAAATAGGAAGTTTTATCTTTCTTTTCATTGTCATGTTTTAACGTTTAAATTTTATTTAATTATTTACTTAGTTATTTTAATATATTTACTTTCATTTTATATATATATATATATCTACAGCATATCATTCCGAGAATACAGTTTAAAAGGGCGTACACTTTTATAACAGGCGATCAACAATTCCACCAAAGTGATTTATTTCATTTCAACTTATTACTGTGCTTATATCCAATTAAAGTTCAAGCACGCTGTCCTGGGCACACACCTCAGCTATCTGGGCTGCCTGTCCAGGACAGTGGGTTAGTTGTTAGTTGGTTAGTGGTTAGTGAGAGAGAAGAGGGTGTAGTGGCCTTATTAGGTACCCATTGAGTCATTAAGAACTCGCTCTGGGTGGGAGCCGATACCGGGCTGCGAACCCTGTACCTACCAGCCTGTAGTCCTATGGCTTAACCACTGCGCCACCGAGGCCGGTGTAGTTTTATTTACTAACGACCCGTCCCCATTACAGTCAGCCACCCTACATACCATTCTAAACCACTGGTGGGTTCCGTCAACATTATATCAGAGTTCATGTGGAGGTGACGAGATTTAGTTCAGTCGGTTGAGTGCTCGCTTGAGGTGCTTGCGTCGTAGGATCAAACCACCTAGGTTGATCCATTCAACTAATTGGTTGTTTTCCTGTTCCAACCAGTGCACCACAGCTGGTCAAAGGCCATGGTGTGTGCTTTCTTGTCTGCGGGAAAGTGCATATAGAAGATTCTTTGCTGCATTAGGAAAAATGTAGCGGGTTTCCTCTGATGACTACGTGTCAGAATTATCATGTTTGACATCCAATCCGATGATTAACAAATCAATGAGCTCTAGTGGTGTCGTTAACCAAAACAAAAACTTTAACTGTTACTAGAGCGTGGGCTTCAAAGGTCAATGAAAAAAACTTAAGGTTTGTTCTGTTTAGCGACACGACTAGAACACTTTGATTTATTCATTATCAGCTAGTGGGTGCCAAACATTGGGTAATTCTGACATATAGTCTTAGAGAGGAAACCCGCTACATTTTGCATTAGTAGCAAGGGATCTTTTATAGACACTTTTCCCACAGAGATGCTACCGAAGGGTCTAAATACAACAAAAGGCTTCGGTTGGTTTTAATGGTTGTTTATTCAGAAGGGGGGGGGGGGGGGGGGGGGCGTAGTCCAGTGGTAAAGCGCTCCCGTTTCAGCCAGTGCACCACGACTTGTATATCAAAGGCCGTGGTATGTCTTATCCTGTCTATGGGATAGTGCATATACAAGATCTCTTGCTACAAATGGAAAAATGTAGCCGGTTTCCACTCTAAGATTATATTTCAAAATTACCAAATGTTGGACATCCAATAGACGATGATTAATAAATCAATGCACTGTAGTGGTGTCGTTAAACAAAAAAAGCAACAAAAAAACAACAACAAACAAACACAAATACCCCCCCCCCCCCCCACGTGTGTACGCGCGCGCGCGCGTGTGTGTGACTTGTGACCGTGACTGCGTGTGTGTACGTGTGCAGGTGCACTTAAAAGCGTGTATTAACTTTGTATAGGAAACAGAGCTCGCATCAAGTGAATATTGTACCTTTAATTTGTATTCTTGATTTCTCAGACTCGTCAGACGGTGCCACTGTTACAGTAGACGATTTCACGGCAGCTGTCGATTGTTCCGACCTTGAACTTAAGTGTAACTTTACGTCAGATATTACGGAGACGAAAATATATCTTATATGGAAGAATCACCGTGGTCATCTCATTTACAGGATGGATTTTCAGTCAAATAATTACACTTTTGGATCAAGCTTTGAATTTGCCATTTCGAAGAACAATGGATTCAGGACAGGGGACATAACCTTTCCGAAAGCCAACGTGACCAAAGAAATGGCTGGACCATATGTCTGTACATTTGTAACAAACGCAACCTCTGTATCAGCCACTGCAAGTATTGATGTCCAGTGTAAGTATTAAGGAGTGGATCTAGAATTTAGTTTTTGAAGAAGTACCGATAGAGATGGCGATAGCGATGGCGATGTTGGTGTCGGTGTCAGTGGTGATATTAATTCAGTTAAACATTTAAGTTGCCAATACAATAAGTCACTTAAAAATACGGTTTTGAGTTAACTGCCATTGAAATAGGTTTTCAACTATTTCATTTGATTTCAATTTATTGTCGTGGTTTAAGCACGCTGTCCTGAGCACACGCCTCAGCTATCTGGGATGTCTGTCCAGGACAATGGGTTAGTTGTTAGTTAGAGAGAAGAGGGTGTGGCGGTCTTACACCTATCCACTGAGTCGTTAAAGCTCGCTCTTGGTGGGAGCCGGTACCGGGCTGCGAACCCTGTACCTACCAGCATTATGTTGAATGGCTTAACCACGACACCACCGAGGCCGGTTTTCAACTAATATATCCATTTTAACTACGGTAGTTACATACTATATATCAAGCGCGTACTCAGGAATGTTAGCAGAGGGGTTCTAGACTTTGACGATCAAAGGTTATAGGGGGTTCGAGTCATGCTTCCCCGGAAAATATACTGAGAAAAAGGAACATTTGACGTGAAAAGTGTGCTATAACAGATTTCAATGTATTATTATAGCCCATGCCATAAAGAAAGAGTGGGAAAATACAATATTTATGTAACCATTTATTGCAGACCAAATGGATAATAAAGATTATTACTGAAAATGTCAGTTTCTGTACACCCAATGTGTATCTGCTCGTCATAACGTTTCTAGTAACTCGAACTTCGTTCTATCTATATTGTATGTTCAAATCATTGGGAGGTAAAATCTAGTTTGAACTAAGTAATACAAACAGACACTAGACATCTTTAAGACGTCTATTAAAAATTTGATTAAAACATATAATAATACCAGATCAAGTGTAATACAAAACGGATTTCTTTCTGAATCGTTTAACTTAAAAAGAGGTTGTAGGCAAGGTGATCCCTTGTCTTCTTATATATTTATTTTATGTGTTGAAATCAGCAGCATCATAATCAGACATCCACCTAATATTAAAGGTATCACTAGACGGGGAAGAATACTTAATATCGCAATATGTAGATGCTATAAGTTTTATTTTTAATTGCTTCCCAGAATTTCTATACAATACACTATTAATTTACTAAATCAAAAGCTATTTGGATAGTTTACCATCATACCAGGTGGAAGTTAGAATGGAGTGCAGAACAGTTTATCTTAATTGGTATCAACCTTCAAGTAAAACTAGACAGAATTAATGAACTGAACTATGAACAGAAAATAGCAGAAATGGAAACATTTATGATGTGAGGTCTGTTAGAAAGCTAACTGTCTTAGGAAGGATAACTGTTATAAAAAGTTTAATAATTCCCAAAATAACGCATTCATTTATAGCCTTACCTAACCCAAGACAAATACTACCAAAATATTTAAATACTTCATTTAAAAAATTTATTTGGAAAAGTGGTGGTGAAAAATTAGCACGCAATTTAAAGGGACATTCCTGAGTTTGCTGCACTTTTTAAGATGTTATCGACTAACAGAGAATTTGTAACGATTGTAATTACATATCAAATATATTTTTCTGCATAACATATTAGTAGCTGTATATTAAACGTGTTTCTGGTCGTTCTAATATTTGTAATAGGTTAAATTTCCTTTTATTTCCTAAAAATGTTATTTTTTTTACGAAATTATTTGAACAGAGAATCCAGTTTAGGCTTCTTACAAATATTAAGACGACCAGAAACATATTGAATATACAGACACTGATATTCTAAACAAGAAAATACATTTAATATGTAAGTTTACTCGTAGGAATATTTTATTAATCGGAAACATCTTACAATGCAGCAAACTCGGGAATGTCCTTTTAATAAGTCAAAATTATAAAGATGACTGAATCAAAATGATAAACGTAAATAATTATATAACAGCTCTAAAAATGCATGGATTCGACGTATGTTTATGAATAACCCTAAGTGGACTAATCTCTTCAAATCTATTACAGGCATATCTACAAAAGATTTTGTTATACATGGTAACTATTTCATTACACTTAAACTAGAACAAATACTAAATACATTTTGGAGAGATACATTATATAGCTGGGTACAAATACAACAAAACCAATACCTACAAAATATAGATGACATTGTAGGGATTAATATTTTGTACAATAGTAATACATATATATATACTCAGCGTCACTATTGAAGGGTCACTCATATTGTTAGTACTACACATGTTAACGATACCCGTCCAACACACTAATTATGAAAGAAGGAATGTATGGCCTTCGTGGATTAGGCCCAGAGTGAGGTTTCCTAAGTAGCATTTGGATTTCAATATGAGTAATGGTACTTCCGGATATAGGCCACAACAAAATTGTAAAAGTTATGCAAACACATGTACCTACTATCACCCCAACAAATGGGTTATCTCAACGCACCCATGTCTGAAATTTTGTATTTGTGCCCGTGAAATGCGTTCTCCCCATGGGTATAAAAGTGTGAATGATTGCTATCCACATATTCACGCACACTTCAGTTGCAAATGCGTCGTGTTTTTGCTTTGCTTAATGCTGGCCCTGCTCTTTGGGCATAGGAAACGGATCCAGTCATTTGCCTCATCCACCCAATCACACTCTGACTGACATTAAAGTGCCTCGCGACTTCTCGCTGACTGTGTTTAACCTGTATCAGACCTACTCCATTGCCCTTCTCAACATTAGTCAAAACACGACGCATTTTCAACTGAAGTGTGTGTGAATATGTGGATGGCAATCATGCACACTTTTATACCCATGGTGAGAATGCATTGCACGGGCACAACATACAGAATTTCAGACATGGGTGCGTTGAGACAAACCATTTGTTGGGGTGATAGTAGGTACATGTGTTATTATAACTTTTACCAATTTGTTGTGGCCTCTAACCGGAAGTGCCATTACTCATACTGAAATCCAAATGCTACTTAGGAAACCTCACTCTGGGCCTAATCCACGAAGGCCATACATTCTTTTTTTCATAATTAGTGTGTTGGACGGGCATCGTTAACATGTGTAGTATTAACAATATGAGTGACCCATCAATAGTGACGCTGAGTATATATAAAACCATTTTTATATTAAAATAACTTAAAACTGATGTCATTTTTATAGGTAATTTATTGAACGAACACGGAGACTTCCTAAGATATGTACAGTTGATAACAAAATACCACATTACTACTAACGTTTTTCAGTAAGCTTCATTAAAGGGACATACCCTAGTTTTTAAACACTACAGCATATGTTTCACTATTAGAGCCGTTTATGATCACTGAAATCAAACATTACTTATATTTTATTGTTTAAATTATCCATTTCCGAAGATCCGAAGTGTTTCTGGTCATCCTGTTGTTTATAATACCACAAAATGCATTTTTCATATTATTAAAAACGCACGCGCGTCTGAACAGTAGCGGTTATTGATTCGAAAAAAAGAAATGTTTTATTTAACGACGCACTCAACACATTTTATTTACGGTTATATGGCGTCAGACATATGGTTAAGGACCTCACAGATTTTGAGAGGAAACCTGCTGTCGCCACTTCATGGGCTACTCTTTCCGACTAGCAGCAAGGGATCTTTTAGTTGCGCTTCCCACAGGCAGGATAGCACAAACCATGGCCTTTGTTGAACCAGTTATGGATCACTGGTCGGTGCAAGTGGTTTAAACCTACCCATTGAACCTTGCGGAGCACTCACTCAGGGTTTGGAGTCGGTATCTGGATTAAAAATTCCATGCCTCGACTGGGATCCGAACCCAGTACCTACCAGCCTGTAGTCCGATGGCCTAACCACGACGCCACCGAGGCCGTTAAATACATATTACAAAGACTAACAGGGTGTACATTGCGGTTATTCATTACCTGTTTGCAATTTTACAACTTTTGGCACGGCATTCTACTTTGTAGTATAAGTGGTACCAAAACACAATCTGAAGCTTTTGATGTCATTTTGTTTAGTCAGATGCTGCAAGTGTTTGTTTTTTTACAATGCATTCGTTCAACTTTACCGGCCTCGGTGGCGTCGTGGCAGGCCATCGGTCTACAGGCTGGTAGGTACTGGGTTCGGATCCCAGTCGAGGCATTGGATTTTTAATCCAGATACCGACTCCAAACCCTGAGTGAGTGCTCCGCAAGGCTCAATGGGTAGGTGTAAACCACTTGCACCGACCAGTGATCCATAACTGGTTCAACAAAGGCCATGGTTTGTGCTGTCCTGCCTGTGGGAAGCGCAAATAAAAGATCCCTTGCTGCTAATCGGAAGAGTAGCCCATGTAGTGGCGACAGCGGGCTTCCTCTCAAAATCTGTGTGGTCCTTAACCATATGTCTGACGCCATATCACCGTAAATAAAATGTGTTGAGTGCGTCGTTAAATAAAACACTTCTTTCTTTCGTTCAACTTTAAAGGTCCTTAAGAGAGAAGTACAATATTGTACATAAATGCTTAGTCACTATTGCGTAAACAACATTAATTTCGAAAATGTATGTCTAAATATGACTGCAGTGCATTGAGCCAATTTAATTTTGCAATTTAATTTAAAGTCTCCAGTTAGAGTAAATAAGTTCTGGGCTAGATATTAATGGTGTGTTCCGGTGATAAAAAAGCATGGCAAGTTTACTAAAGTGATTTTGGATGATAGTTGCTTTGGTCCATACTTTCACGTGATGTAGTGCTGAGAATTACCGTTCACACGCCACACTGCCTACAACAGTTGTGAGAAATATTAAACATAATTCAATGATTTTCTGGAATATATTCCTTGCTACAGGCTGCCAATGTGGCACAGCCATCCGCAGTCCTGACTTCTACTCTACAAAAATATATCGGAATACATGTATACGCAGTACTGTGTTAATTTGGCCATGGGTATTGATGTGAAGGGTTCCAAATTCACGGATATGAGCACTTCGGTAGCAAACAGGATACTATGCTAGCTGAAAACTCTGGTGTCAATAGCTTGATCAATGTGGTTAATAAAAGGATAAAATACGCTAAACCCCTTTGTGAAATGTTGTCTGCACTGGCATTCGATCTGTGCTATTGGATTTTGGTTGTCCCTATAAACCATGGCCGCCTTTTATCCCCATGAAATGTTAAACTTTGTTTTTAAAGTTACTGGGAAGCAAAACGTTTTAGGTGGCTTAAATCTGGTGTCATCTAATACATAAAAATAGCTTTGAGGTCCTCAGTGTGATTTTCAAATTTAAAATCAACAGAGTCATGCAAATGGACTGTTCCTATACTGAAAAAAGCAGACCCCCTGTAAACTGTTTGTCACTAGCAGGTCTAAACAAACTGTAGGGCACCAACAGATGTCTGTGCAAAACAGATTGTCCAGGAGCCAGGTGTTCGTGCAAAGGGAAGGGCATGACATGTTACAGACTTGTGACTGTACAGCACAGACTGTCATAATGACGAGAACACGTAAAATATTAGTAGCACTGATACCCGTGATAAAGATGATGATGTGTAAAGTTGAGTGACAGACGTCAGACATCATACTGATGTGTATCAATGATTATTATGTTTAAGGAAACTGATAAATGGCCTCCTTTTGTTAAAGCATCTGTTACTTAAAGATGGTTGTGCTGGGATTTTAATCTACTTTTAAGACCTTCATAGATTATATTTTTGAATTTAAAGATGGTTAACATGATTATGTACATGATAAATGTTTGTTTTAAATTGTAGTAGATTTGCCTGAGAAAAAAACAAAAATCGTACACCTTAAAGGCATGATATCTCTGATAAGGATTTTTCAGAATTAACACGATTATGGTGAGTCTAATCACATTTTAAAGAAGATTTGATCCACTGACCATGGAAATGTAAATTTGGCTACTAAAACCAGAATATTAAGTCATATAGAATATGTGATATTTTTAAAATTCAAACTTTCATTCAAAATGTAAAAATTATGCCGCAAACTATGACGTTTATCATTTGTAGCACCATTGGCTTCCTTGACCCGGAAACTGTAGGTTCGGCCACTAGAATCGTGATTCTAGTCATCTAGAAGGAGATATTGAGAAAATCCTCATATTCACAATTGGAAAAATTACATTTGTTTTCTGACTGGTTATTCTATGAAGTTTCCAAAAATGCATACATTTTTAAATTTAAATAAAATTTAATCGAAAGTGAAAATCTAGACATAGAGAACCTGACTATTATTTTATACGAGCGTTATAGTTATGGCTATAATGAGCAACAGTTTCCATTAAAGGTTTTATGTTAAAGCTGAAACTACAATTTTTCCTTATTTTTACATTTATTTGTAATAAATAACCAGAAATGAATCGATCCCACGCATAATCTTTCCATAATTAACTATAGAATAATAATAATAATAATGAATGAATGAATGAATGAATGAATGAATGTTTAACGACACCCCAGCACGAAAAATACATCGGCTATTGGGTGTCAAACTATGGTAATGCAAACAAATACGGTGATGATCAACATCAATACAAAAATTCAAGATCCAAATAGAAACAGTGTAAAGAACTGTGCAAACTTACAAATATCACAGATAGATACTGACTTTTACTCAAAATTTCAATGTGTGCTGTATTGGCCATTCTCAAAGAAAATGTTACACCCCTGCACCACGGTGAGGTTACAGCACGCGCATTGGAAAATAATAATAACGTCTCCCAGTTGAAGACAAAAGCGTTTCCCGAATAATTTGTGGCTAAACTTAGCATGATCACCATCTTTGTTTCTGTTGTAAGTTGGCCACAAAGAATTCTAAGTAAACATAGTGTGTTGAATGGGTACGCATAAAACATTGACGTCACTAGTTCATGCGTGTGATACACTGTCCAGATTCTACCCTAAAATAAAAATAATTTTACTAGTAAATGAAATTATTTAATTGTAATTTTTTTATAGGCATATAGCTGAAGGTATAAACTTTATGTTTCAAAGCAAAAATTAGTAAATATTTCTGGCGGGAACTGCCATTATTGTAACTTTGACATAGGAGCACCTTTAATGTGTTAATTTTACAAATTAAAACTTTCAGATGGACCGTCATCGATTTCTGTTACCAGAGTCTCACCCATCAAGACCATCGAGTATTCGAGCTTGGCCCTGTTGTGTATCCCTGCTGCATCTAATACGGGAAGGCCTATTGTCTTCAGATGGTCTGGACCAGGGAAGATCTCCGGGACCAGTAAGGTGTTAACGGTGACCCGAGTGAGGCGGACGGCAACCGGTTCCTACACGTGTTCGGCGAGCACCTCGCTGAGACCAACTCCTGGGAACACCTGCCCTGTTGTCAAGTCTGCATCCTTCTCCGTAATAGTCTTTTGTAAGCTTCAGTGATTTATTTCTTATACATACCTTTTTTTGACACTCATTTTTTTTTTTTTTTTTGCGCTCAAGTGTCGAAGAACATTAATTAGTTAATTTGTATTCGTTCGTTCGTTCGTTCGTGCTTTCATTCATTCATTCATTCGTTTGTTCGTTCGTTCCTTCGTTCGTTCGTGCATTCATTCATTCATTCATTAATTCATTCATTCATTCATTCATGCATGCATTCATTGATGCATTCATTCGTTTGTTTCATTAACTAGGTGTACAAAATGTGTCAATATTTTAACCCACCCGAGAATATATGAACACGTTTCAGTACTTAATTCCTATCAGTACCACTGTGTTAGATGATTTGATAACATATAATATTAACGTGATGTGTTAAGACAGGTGGCTGCTCGGTGCAAGTAAGTTCTAAAATGGATGAAGTTTAAAAAGAATAACATTCGAAGACAATTATTACTGTTGTTTCTCCCTCCTCCAGACCAAGACAATCCCGCTATCAGTGTCAGTGAAGTGAACCCCATGGAGAATCACCCCTTCGTGGTTACCTGCCGGGTACAGAGTCTCCCATCTGCCAGGTTGTCTGCTACAGTGAATCACCTGTCCATCCGAGACGCCGTGATAGAAAGGCCCACAAACAAGATTATTTACAAAATACAGAATGTCAGTTGTGCTCACTCCGGAATGTACATGTGTGAATCCCTCAACGGCATAACAGGGATGAAGAGATCTCAGCTGAAAAAAGTTAATGTTTTATGTAAGTGACATTTAATATTTCCATTTGTGCTATTAAATTTCTTTTGAATTAATTTTGTATTCTTATTTTCAGTTAAGAAACATCAACCATTCTAGACACACATCAACTATCCTAGAAACACATCAACTATCCTAGACACACATCAGCTATCCTAGACACACATCAGCGATCCAAAACACGCATCAGCTATCCTGAACAAACACTAGCTATCCTAGAAACACACCAGCTATCCTAGACACACATCAGCTATCTGTGACACACATCAACTATCCGTGACACACATCAACTATCCAAGATACACATCAACTATTCAAAACACGCATCAGCTATCCTGAACAAACATTAGCTATCCTAGAAATACACAAGCTATCCTAGACACTCAGCTATCCTAGACACGCATCAGCTATCCTAGACATACATCAACTATCCTAGATACACATCAACTATCCAAGACATACATCAACTATCCAAAACACGCATCAGCTATCCTGAACAAACACTAGCTATCCTAGAAACACACCAGCTATCCTAGACACACATCAGCTATCCTAGACACACATCATCTATCATAGACACACGAGCTATCATAGACATACATCATCTACCATAGACACACATCAGCTATCCTAGATACACATCAGCTATCACAGACATACATCAGCTATCACAGACACACATCAACTATCATAAACACACATCAGCTATCCTAGACACACATCAGCTATCCTAGACACACATCAGCTATCACAGACATACATCAGCTATCACAGACACACATCAGCTATCACAGACACACATCAGCTATCCTAGACACACATCAGCTATCCTAGACATACATCAGCTATCCTAGACACACATCATCTATCATAGACACACGAGCTATCATAGACATACATCATCTACCATAGACACACATCAGCTATCCTAGATACACATCAGCTATCACAGACATACATCAGCTATCACAGACACACATCAACTATCATAAACACACATCAGCTATCCTAGACACACATCAGCTATCCTAGACACACATCAGCTATCACAGACATACATCAGCTATCACAGACACACATCAGCTATCACAGACACGCATCAGCTATCCTGATCATGCATCAGCTATCCTAGACACACATCATCTATCATAGACACACATCAGCTATCCTAGACACACATCAGCTATTCTAGACACACATCAGCTATCACAGACATACATCAGCTATCACAGACACACATCAGCTATCACAGACACACATCAGCTATCCTAGACACACATCAGCTATCCTAGACACACATCATCTATCATAAACACACATCAGCTATCCTAGACACACGTCAGCTATCATAGACACGCATCAGCTATCCTGATCATGCATCAGCTATCATAGACACACAGCAGCTATCATAGACACACATCAGCTACCATAGGCACACAAGCTATCATATACATACATCAGCTATCCTAGATACACATCAACTATCCAAGACATACATCAACTATCCAAAACACGCATCAGCTATCCTGAACAAACACTAGCTATCCTAGAAACACACCAGCTATCCTAGACACACATCAGCCATCCTAGAGACACATATGTTAACATAGACACAAATCAGCTATCTTAGGCATACATCAACTATCATAGACACACATTGGCTATCCTAGACACACATCAGCTATCCTAGACATACATCAGCTATCCTAGACACACATCAGCTATCACAGACATACATCAGCTATCACAGACACACATCAGCTATCACAGACACACATCAGCTATCCTAGACACACATCAGCTATCCTAGACATACATCAGCTATCCTAGACACACAGCATCTATCATAGACACACGAGCTATCATAGACATACATCATCTACCATAGACACACATCAGCTATCCTAGATACACATCAGCTATCACAGACATACATCAGCTATCACAGACACACATCAACTATCATAAACACACATCAGCTATCCTAGACACACATCAGCTATCCTAGACACACATCAGCTATCACAGACATACATCAGCTATCACAGACACACATCAGCTATCACAGACACGCATCAGCTATCCTGATCATGCATCAGCTATCCTAGACACACATCATCTATCATAGACACACATCAGCTATCCTAGACACACATCAGCTATTCTAGACACACATCAGCTATCACAGACATACATCAGCTATCACAGACACACATCAGCTATCACAGACACACATCAGCTATCCTAGACACACATCAGCTATCCTAGACACACATCATCTATCATAAACACACATCAGCTATCCTAGACACACGTCAGCTATCATAGACACGCATCAGCTATCCTGATCATGCATCAGCTATCATAGACACACAGCAGCTATCATAGACACACATCAGCTACCATAGGCACACAAGCTATCATATACATACATCAGCTATCCTAGATACACATCAACTATCCAAGACATACATCAACTATCCAAAACACGCATCAGCTATCCTGAACAAACACTAGCTATCCTAGAAACACACCAGCTATCCTAGACACACATCAGCCATCCTAGAGACACATATGTTAACATAGACACAAATCAGCTATCTTAGGCATACATCAACTATCATAGACACACATTGGCTATCCTAGACACACATCAGCTATCCTAGACATACATCAGCTATCCTAGACACACATCATCTATCATAGACACACGAGCTATCATAAACACACATCAGCTATCCTAGACACACATCAGCTATCCTAGACACACATCAGCTATCACAGACACACATCAGCTATCACAGACACACATCAGCTATCCTAGACACACATCAGCTATCCTAGACACACATCATCTATCATAAACACACATCAGCTATCCTAGACACACATCAGCTATCCTAGACACACATCAGCTATCACAGACATACATCAGCTATCACAGACACACATCAGCTATCACAGACACACATCAGCTATCACAGACACACATCAGCTATGCTAGACACACATCAGCTATCCTAGACACACATCATCTATCATAAACACACATCAGCTATCCTAGACACACGTCAGCTATCATAGACACGCATCAGCTATCCTGATCATGCATCAGCTATCATAGACACACAGCAGCTATCAGAGACACACATCAGCTACCATAGGCACACAAGCTATCATATACATACATCAGCTATCCTAGACACACATCAGCTATCCTAGACACACATCAGCTATCACAGACATACATCAGCTATCATAGAAATACACCAACTATCATAGACACACATCAGTTATTGTAGACACACACCAGCTATCCTAGACATACATCAACTATCATGGACATGCACATCAGCTATCCTAGACATATATCAGCTATCATGGACATATATCAAGTATCCAACACACACATCAGCTATCATAGACACATATCAGCTATCCTAGAAACACATCAGCTATCATAGACACACATTAGCTATCCTAAACATACATAAGCTATCGTAGACACACATAAGCTATCCTAGAAACACATCAGCTGTCATAGACACACATCAGCTATCACAGACACACATCAGCTGTCATAGACACACATCAGCTGTCACAGACATACCTCAGCTATCATAGACACTCACATCAGCTATCATAGACACGCATCAGCTATCCTGAACACACATCAGCTGTCCTAGAAACACACCAGCTATCACAGACACACACCATGTATCCTAGACATACATCAGCTATCTTAGAAACACAGCAGCTATCATAGAAACACATCAGCTATCCTAGACACACGTCAGTTATCCTAGACACATCGGCTATCACAGACACACATCATGTATCCTAGATACATACATATAGCTGCTATCTAGGATACACACTATGTGTCTTAGCCGATGCGTGTTTAGGATATATAATGTAGCTTATAGCGTATGTGTGCCCATGACAGCGTGCTTGAACCTTAATTTGATATAAACACGAAAGTAACAGTAAATGAATGAACGAAGAGGTTAGATCAGAGTTGTTATCTAATCAGCTAGAACCAAACGTATTTCCCCACTCTGATTTGAGCACATATATCTGATGAACGCGGCAGGTGTATCCATCAGATGTGTGCTTAAACCTTTGGTGGATATAAACTTGTGAAATGTAAACTGTTTTAATGGAATGGGTGTAGGAACTGTCATCATATTCTCAGTGCATCTCAATATAGCAAAAATAGTTGTCAAAATTAGTCATACGGCATACAATATCATTAAATTGACATCTAAAATTTAGATCTGTATACCAAAATGGTAATGTATAATGTTGTATTGTAACTCTGTCACTTAATCCCTGTGGTTGGGACAGATAACAAATGTAAACAGGGGTTCTGTGAATAAATAATAATAATAATAAAAAAAACCCCAAAACCCAATGAAATTGACAGACATCTTGACAGACACGATTAAGCGCTCTGTGAAATAATTAAAGGTGGATATCCGCCTTTCTTTCTTGCTATCTACAATACTTCCTTTCTTTCTTGCTACCTACAATACTTCCTTTCTTTCTTGCTACCTACAATACTTCCTTTCTTGCTAACTACAATACTTCCTTTCTTTCTTGCTACCTACAATACTTCCTTTCTTTCTTGCTATCTACAATACTTCCTTTCTTTCTTGCTACCTACAATACTTCCTTTCTTTCTTGTTACCTACAATACTTCCTTTCTTTCTTGCTATCTACAATACTTCCTTTCTTTCTTGCTACCTACAATACTTCCTTTCTTTCTTGTTACCAACAATACTTCCTTTCTTTCTTGTTACCTACAATACTTCCTTTCTTTCTTGCTACCTACAATACTTCCTTTCTTTCTTGCTATCTACAATACTTCCTTTCTTTCTTGCTATCTACAATACTTCCTTTCTTTCTTGCTACCTACAATACTTCCTTTCTTTCTTGTTACCAACAATACTTCCTTTCTTTCTTGTTACCTACAATACTTCCTTTCTTTCTTGCTACCTACAATACTTCCTTTCTTTCTTGTTACCTACAATACTTCCTTTCTTTCTTGCTATCTACAATACTTCCTTTCTTTCTTGCTATCTACAATACTTCCTTTCTTTCTTGTTACATACAATACTTCCTTTCTTTCTTGTTACATACAATACTTCTACTACTGTATTCAATTACAGGCAAACCGTTAGCTATAATACACGTACTAATGTATTCATTTATAGGTAAACCCCGAATGCAAAGATCAAGTTCGAGGACACTCACACTGAAAATAAACCAAGTCGCGAGATTTGAGGTTACCGTTGTGGCCTATCCATCTCCAAAATTCAGCTGGTTTCAACTGGACTCAAATGGCAATCATCAGCGATTACAACCCAACACTGCAGTCTCGTCTTCAAGTTTGCGTTCGGTGTTGACGATCAGCATCACATCCCCAGAGGACTACGCCATCTACACCGTCGTCTCGAATAACTCTCAAGGACAAGCAGATATTGCAAACTTTACATTGAAATCTGATGGTAAGTACTGCCCCGCTCACAAGTTAGTTCAATCTGATTAAAATTAGCTCTACTGGTATATACCAATAGATCTAACAGCATTGCGTGGACTCCCATGTCCAGGTGACATTTCATCTATAAATAACAATTTAAATATCGACCAATTACACTTCGTCTTTTATAGCGTTATTCGGGAGCATACAAATTCTAAAAATATCGGGCGAGACTATTTAAGCAATAGGCGAACTTGTTGGTCTATTTCAACATTGAAAAAACAGGGGGAAAAGTGCAGTAATAAACTCAGGATTGTATATTAGTATAAACAGATTTTATGGCTATACCATCATGTTTTTGTTTTCGTTTTGAAACAAATTTTATTTAAAATTTTATATTGAAATTAGTTTCCGGAATACTTCGTAATTCACCCGAATCATTTCGTAAACCCTCGGCATAATCCCGAATGTTTTCAAATTCTTTTCAAATCACTGGCATGATTTTGCAAGTAAGGTTTTGATTGGTCGAATGAAAGGTCAACTGGACATAGAGCTCCAACGGGCTGCTGTTAGATCCACATGTAATAGTGGAGCTAATTTTAATTAGATTGGTGTTAGTTTCACGGTCTCTTAAGTGTTAAATTAGGTCTCTATTATGTGTATAGACAATAAGAATAGATAACCTTACTAAACAATACCGATTCAGAGAGAAAAATGAATATTTCTTAAATGACATATCAGCAAATTTTAAAACTACGACTACGTCCTTATATAATACTTGTCTGTCTCCTAAATAGTTTAGGCTAAGTACTGCTCTGATATGGGTGTCCACTTTGCTTAGTGGCGCCTCGCTGTATAGCGTGTCATTAGTCAGATCCACTTTGCTTAGTGGCGCCTCGCTGTATAGCGTGTCATTAGTCAGATCCACTTTGCTTAGTGGCGCCTCGCTGTATAGCGTGTCATTAGTCAGATCCACTTTGCTTAGTGGGGCCTCGCTGTATAGCGTGTCATTAGTCAGATCCACTTTGCTTAGTGGCGCCTCGCTGTATAGCGTGTCATTAGTCAGATCCACTTTGCTTAGTGGCGCCTCGCTGTATGGTGTGTCATTAGTCAGATCCACTTTGCTTAGTGGCGCCTCGCTGTATGGCGTGTCATTAGTCAGATCCACTTTGCTTAGAGGCGCCTCGCTGCATAGCGTGTCATTAGTCAGATCCACTTTGCTTAGTGGCACCTCGCTGCATAGCGTGTCATTAGTCAGATCCACTTTTCTTAGTGGCGCCTCGCTGTATAGCGTGTCATTAGTCAGATCCACTTTGGTTAGTGGCGCCTCGCTGTATAGCGTGTCATTAGTCAAATCCACTTTGCTTAGTGGCGCCACGCTGTATAGCGTGTCATTAGTCAGATCCACTGTCCTGAACCTTAGTTAGATCTAAGCACAAAATTAACTATAAATAAAATTAAATTGTATTAGTGTTTAATGTCAGTTTTGTTTTGTTTCCGTGTCAGTGTCTAAATGTTTAATCTATTACAACATTAGTGTCTAAATGTTTAATACATGCATGTTATCATATCAGTGGTTAAATGTTTAATACATGTACGAGTATGTGATCATATCGATGTCTAAATATTTAATGTGTTATCGTATCAGAGTCTAAATGTTTAATCTGTTATCCTGTCACTGTGTAAATGTATACTATGTTATCCTACCAGTGTCTAAATGTTTAATGTGTTATCATATCAGTGTCTAATTGTTTAATCTGTTATCATATCAGTGTCTAAATGTTTATTCTGTTATCATATCAGTGTCTAAATATCAGTGTCTAAATGTTTAGTCTGTTATCACATCAATATCTAAATGTTTAGTCTGTTATCACATCAGTGTCTAAATGTTTAGTCTGTTATCATATCAGTGTCTAAATGTTTAGTCTGTTATCATATCAGTGTCTAAATATCAGTGTCTAAATGTTTAGTCTGTTATCACATCAATATCTAAATGTTTAGTCTGTTATCACATCAGTGTCTAAATGTTTAGTCTGTTATCATATCAGTGTCTAAATGTTTAGTCTGTTATCACATCAATATCTAAATGTTTAGTCTGTTATCATATCAGTGTCTAAATGTTTAGTCTGTTATCACATCAATATCTAAATGTTTAGTCTGTTATCATATCAGTGTCTAAATGTTTAGTCTGTTATCACATCAATATCTAAATGTTTAGTCTGTTATCACATCAGTGTCTAAATGTTTAGTCTGTTATCACATCAATATCTAAATGTTTAGTCTGTTATCACATCAGTGTCTAAATGTTTAGTCTGTTATCACATCAATATCTAAATGTTTAGTCTGTTATCACATCAGTGTCTAAATGTTTAGTCTGTTATCATATCAGTGTCTAAATGTTTAGTCTGTTATCATATCAGTGTCTAAATATCAGTGTCTAAATGTTTAGTCTGTTATCACATCAATATCTAAATGTTTAGTCTGTTATCATATCAGTGTCTAAATGTTTAGTCTGTTATCATATCAGTGTCTAAATATCAGTGTCTAAATGTTTAGTCTGTTATCACATCAGTGTCTAAATGTTTAGTCTGTTATCACATCAATATCTAAATGTTTAGTCTGTTATCATATCAGTGTCTAAATGTTTAGTCTGTTATCATATCAGTGTCTAAATGTTTATTCTGTTATCATATCAGTGTCTAAATATCAGTGTCTAAATGTTTAGTCTGTTATCACATCAATATCTAAATGTTTAGTCTGTTATCACATCAGTGTCTAAATGTTTAGTCTGTTATCATATCAGTGTCTAAATGTTTAGTCTGTTATCATATCAGTGTCTAAATGTTTAGTCTGTTATCATATCAGTGTCTAAATGTTTATTCTGTTATCATATCAGTGTCTAAATGTTTAGTCTGTTATCACATCAATATCTAAATGTTTAGTCTGTTATCACATCAGTGTCTAAATGTTTAGTCTGTTATCATATCAGTGTCTAAATGTTTAGTCTGTTATCACATCAATATCTAAATGTTTAGTCTGTTATGATATCAGTGTCTAAATGTTTAGCGTGTTCTCATATCAGTGTCTAAATGTTTAGTCTGTTCTCATATCAGTGTATAAATGTTAAATCCGTTTGTTATTCTATCAGTGTGTGTTGTCATATTAATGTCTATTTTCTGTCATGTATTTATGTCTCTGTCAGTGTTTATATAATACTAATCGGTCTGCTTCTATATCATAGTCAGTATAAACTGGTCCATTTGCCTTTTATTATTATCACATTACATTTTCGTTCTAGAATGGGGGACATAGCCCCCACCCGGTTTCTACGGAGCTGGCGTAGTGTAGTATAGTTTAATGTAGTGTAGTGTAGTGTAGTGTAGTGTAGTGTAGTGTAGTGTAGTATAGTGATTTTCGTTTTATTTCGTTTATTTTCCTTGTTTTTTTATGTTTTACTGTACTGTATAATTATTCACCTGTATGTTTATACGTTTTCAGTGAAACCGTTTAGAATTGAAAAGTTATCGGTTGTAAACACTTCTATGGATAGCGTCTTCGTACAGTGGTTGTCTCCCTTTGATGGCGGCACCACACAAACATTCTCTCTCCAGTTTGCATCAGAACGAGATTACAGCCACGGCATTTGGTCCACTAGGCACGAAAATCTGAGGGACCCAGGACGATACCGAAATGTCACTGGTGGTATTCTCGACCTACATCCAGGGCGCACCTACTTTATGCGAATAGTGTCCACTAATTCACGGGGATTCGTAACATCCAGTGTTGTTAATGTCACCACTGTAGGTAAGTAATACATAAACATGCAGTTTTTTAATTCTGTATTTTAAAAATCAGTTTGGTTATAATTACATTATTATAACCTGCAGTTGATGTTTTCATTAATCAAAATTAAAAAAAAACAATCAACCAGATATTAATTAACAATAAATACTAAATATACAAATGATAGCGTAATATTAAATCATTAAAGGTCTACATTTATCAAAAACGTAATTCACTATTGTTTGGTATCTACGTATACCTTTTACAATATATATGAAGTATCAATAAAATAAATTTTAAAATATTTACCCGTTTTTAATATATTCGCAATAAAAAGTCGCGTTTTTCCCATCGCTTGCCAAAAAGCCTCTGAACTCCAAGAGTCAAGTCACGTGACCCCGTGACGTGCTAACCGGTGGAACACGTGTATTTTTAAAACGCGAAAATGTTATTCTATTGAATTGAATTGTATGTACCGGCCTCGGTGGCGTCGTGGTAGGTACTGGGTTCGGATCCCAGTCGAGGCATGGGATTTGTAATCCAGATACCGACTCCAAACCCTGAGTGAGTGCTCCGCAATGCTCAATGGATAGGGGTAAACCACTGGCACCGACCAGTGATCCATAACTGGTTCAACAAAGGCCATGGTTTGTGCTATCCTGCCTGTGGGAAGCGCAAATAAAAGATCCCTTGCTGCTAATCGGAAGAGTAGCCCATGTAGTGGCGACAGCGGGTTTCCTCTCAAAATCTGTGTGGTCCTTAACCATATGTCTGACGCCATATAACCGTAAATTAAAAAAATGTGTTGAGTGCGTCGTTAAATAAAACATTTCTTTCTTTCTTTCTTTGAATTGTATGTTTGAAATATTATTTTGAAGATATCTTTCAAATGTGAAACATGGTGAACCATTGTTCGTTGTATGGATGTACAAAATCTGCAGTTAAAGGCAAAAGATGTTTGCATATTTTTCCGAAAGACAAACCGACATTGTTTACACGGAAGCAGTTCTTAAACCGAACACGTGCGTATTGGAAAGGACCGTCAAGATGGGATTAGATTTGCAGTGACCACTTCACACCTGGGGATTACGACAATTATCTAAGATGGTCGATGGGAATGGCACCGAAACTTTTGTTAAAGAACTTGTCTGTTCCAAGCCTGTATTCCCCCTGTTCAGCCTATTTGCGGCCCGGAGACAAAAACAAAGCCCAAATGTTAATGCCGAGGTGTACATTGTTCATATTTGGCAGAAAGATACACCTCAACACGATGCATTTATATATGTTAAAAAAAAAAATGTAGGAAAAATATTAAAAAACAAAAATCGCATTTTTCATGTTCGGGCTGTACATAACGATATCCCGAACATCGCTCGAAAACAAAAACAGATAGGCCTACCGAATGTTAATGCGATTTTTTCATTTTTTTTTTTTTTCCTACATTTATTGTTTTAACATATACAGTCAGACCTCGTTACAACGACCATCGTTACCGCGACATTTACACCATCCGACCACAAATTGTCGGGAACAAACATAGGCCTACATCAGTGTTATTCTGTTTATTACAACGGAATTCACACCTTCCGACACCAACAGAGCAAATTAGGAACAAACGTGCATCCGACGTCTGAAAACACCTCTTTACAACGACATTACATAATCACATATACCGTAGCATATTGGCAGTACACACACAACCACTTAGATTCATTGATCTCGTAGTGAGCCGACTGTGTCACATGCTGTCCGAGCTACCGATGTCTGCGAAATCTGTAGACATGTAATTGCTTTTGCAAATAAGCCTTTAGTTAACCAATTAAAGGATTAACTTCGAACAATAAAATCTTCTATATTCATATTTTGTAAACGAAACAGGTACCAATCGTAGATGTAACCAAGTTATGATTAGACTGACGATGAATGCGCCTTGTTTAATATATTTAATGATCTTTTTTAAAAACATATTTAATGTATGTACATGTATTTGTTGTTTTTAATAATAACTGGAATACATTAATTATTTAAATGCTATCCAGTCATCAGTTAATATTAATTAGTATTTTTTCTAAAAATATTTTTCCTACATTTATTTTTTTAACATGTATAAATGCATCGTGTTGAGGTGTATCTTTGTGCCAAATATGAACAATGTACACCTCGGCATTAACATTCGGGCTTTGTTTTTGTCGCCGGGAGATGTCCGGGTTACGGGCTGCAAATAGGCTGACCGCATTTGGCTCGACGGATTATCGTCGGTGTACTACGGTTTAAAATGATAGGGAAGTACCCCAAACGGATTTTCTCCTTCTTCCTCACCAATCGAGGTAGCATTAGAATAAATAGACAAATGCGACAAGTCCGAAATGTCCAAACTAACGTCCGATAAGAATGAGCTATTTTCCGAAGAATCATTACATGCTGTCGCCATGCTAACCTACTAATAAATGAATGGAATTCACCTGATGCTACGTCACAGGTCAGATGCGGGTCAAATCGACTGGATCAGTGGTTTTTCCCCGAGCGTTTTACAAAAAGTCCCTTTATTAATAATTCGGGTAGTATTTTAGTTTTTTTATGGTTAATAATGTAATCTTTATGTATTTTTTATATATACTGTGTATTAAAAATATGCCATTATTGTGGACCTTTAAAGAAAATACAAACGATTTCTCAATAGGCACAATTCTACGAACTATTCAAAGTTGAATCTGTGCACATAGAATGTAAAGCACTGAAACTGTCTTCGCTAACTAAGTCAAGTGTAACAATCAAATTAACACGCGCGGGCCTGCGCTTGTTGCAAGTATGAAGTGAACTTTTGATAACTTAAGAAGGGGAGGGAGTGGTCTTAACATTACAGAATGCCTCAAGATACAAACTACCGGGGCAAGTTAGAAAACACAAACATGCCCAATTTGCGTTACGTAATTGTTGAAGGGTCTCTGAGCACCAGTATTCAAGTAAACACCAGACCCCTGCCCCCTTTCATACTTCGCCCCCACACCTTACTCAGAATCCGTTGTCCGCCCGTGTAGTTTCGTTCCTATGTTTATGGGTGTAGATAGGAAAATCATTTATGATTATTGATGATATTAAATTATTGTTTATCAATGACCTTCGAATTATTAATTATATTAAATTATTGTTTACTAGAACTGGTAGGCGAGCAAAATGAATCATCTTTGAATTATTGATGATATTAAATTATTATTTACTAGAACTGGTAGGCTACCAAAATGGATCACCTTTGAAGTATTGATGATATTAAATTATTGTTTACTAGAACTGGTAAGCGAGCAAAATGAATCACCTTTGAATTATTGATGATATTAAATTATTGCTTGCGTGGACTGGTATGTGACCAAACAGAATCACCTTTGAATTATTGATTATATTAAACTATTGTTTAGTAGAACTGCCGGGCGATCAAAATGAATCACCTTTGAATTATTGATCATATTAAGCTGTTATTTACTAGAACTGCCAGGCGACCAAAATGAATCACCTTTGAAGTATTGATGATATTAAATTATTGTTTACTAGAACTGGTAGGCTACCAAAATGAACCACCTTTGAAGTATTGATGATATTAAATTATTATTTACTAGAACGGGTAGGCTACCAAAATGAACCACCTTTGAAGTATTGATGATATTAAATTATTATTTACTAGAACGGGTAGGCTACCAAAATGAACCACCTTTGAAGTATTGATGATATTAAATTATTGTTTACTAGAACTGGTAGGCAACCAAAATGAACCACCTTTGAATTATTGATGATATTAAATTATTGTTTACTAGAACTGGTAGGCGATCAAAATGAATCACCTTTTAATTATTGATGATATTAAATTATTGTTTACTGGTAGACGATCAACATGAATCACCTTTGAATTATTGATGATATTAAATTATTGTTTACTGGTTGTCACGGGGATCCTATGATACCCGTAACTGAATGAAACACGATTATCCAAATATCTCTCCTAACTGTATATCTATTAGATCTCTCTGTAACGGGCAGTTCAAAAACCCGCGTGGCTCGTCTAGGTATGATCAGAGATAAGATCTTATATAAAGTATATATTATTATAGCACGTTTAGTTCACTAGAAAACACAACAAAACACAATACGCTTTGGAATCTGTATTAATACTACGCTGACAAATGTACTGCCGCAGTAGTTAATTAACAACAACAAATAATAACAACCCAGAACTGATCACTTAATTAGTTAATCTCTAGGTGTCTAGTTTACACAATATTGTAATCACTTCACCGTGACACAACACCCACACGTGTGATAATTGAGAAACGCTTCCAGGGGAACTTAATTAATAAAGGATTTACAACTCTATTCCTAACTGGTTAATTTTTAATTAACCCTTAACTACTCATTCAGTAACCTTGTAATACAGAATTAATACTGGTACCTATCACAATAAAGACAATAACCTACAGTTTACCTAGGTCCTCTAGGATGACCGGTTAAGCTTTATATATATTAGAACAGTGAGCCTACAGTTTACTGCGTCAGATTACCGGCAGCACCGTCTAAATAATATTGGTATAATACAGTATTAAAATATTTAAAGTCACATCAATCACATCAAGGTTATACACAGAGCAGGAATAATATATTTACCAGTCCGGACGGACAACAATCCCCTGGAGCCTTCCTTTTGTTTCTCCCCGATAAATCTAAAACCCTAGCTATTTATCATAAAAATCCGAATATCGCCTGGGGGTACATCGCGGCACCGAATACCTACAAGTGATATTTCCACAGTTACCAAGACGGCATCTCTTTCTTAGAAGCCAAGACTGGTCGTCGCCTAGTTCGCCAAAATCACGGTCGTAAAAACCGCACTCGCGGAGGTATTACGTAACTACTGGCCACATGGCCTCCGCACCTGGTCTGGGTGTGTATTGAAAACAGCACGACCACTGTCGCGCAGAGGTATTACGTAACAAAGTGCCCACCTGGGCTTAAGTGCATATTGGAACTGCACACGGCCCTCTAAAACAATAAATATCGCCACAGGCGAAAACAAATTAAGAGCATGTTCCGTCACACTGGTAGACGACCAAAATGAATCACCTTTGAATTATTGATGATATTAAATTATTGTTTACTAGGACTGCCAGGCGACCAAAATGGATCAACTGGTGCTGGGATTGGAATCGGGATTGGAATATGTATATTCATCGCCCTGATAGCACTTCTTGCATGGTTCATCTACCGGTACAGAATCAAACCAATCAGAGGCAAGGGTAGGTTGAACGTAAACTACTGGAAACCCACGAAAGAATCTATACTTTCAGTTGGTTACATATTACAACCAATCCCGGAAACGTGTTATATATTATTTTAAAGGAAGGAAGGAAATGTTCTATTTAACGACGCACTCAGCACATTTTATTTACGGTTATATGGCATCAGACATATGGTTAAGGACCACACAGATACTGAGAGAGGAAACCCGCTGTCGCCACTTCATGGGCTACTCTTTTCGATTAGCAGCAAAGAATCTTTTATATGCACCATCCCACTGAAAAGATAGTACATACCACGACCTTTGTTATATAAGTTGGCACTGGCTGGAGCGAGAAATAGCCCAATACGGCCACCGACAAGGATCGATCCCACACCGAACACTTTACCACTGGCTACATCCCGCCCGTTATTGTTTTAAATTGCTGTAATCACAGCACTGCATGAATTTCAAACCATCTCCACTTTTAAAAAAGTGACCGGCCTCGGTGGCGTCGAGGTAGGTCATCGGTCTACAGGCCGGTAGGTACTTGGTTCGGATCCCAGTCGAAGCATGGGATTTTTAATCCAAATACCGACTCCAAACCCCGAGTGAGTGCTCCGCAAGGCTCAGTGGGTAGGTGTAAACCACTTGCACCGACCAGTGATCCATAACTGGTTCAACAAAGGCCATGGTTTGTGCTATCCTGCCTGTGGGAAGTGCAAATAAAAGATCCCTTGCTGCTAATTGGAAGAGTAGCCCATTTAGTGGCGACAGCGGGGTTCCTCTCAAAATCTGTGTGGTCCTTAACCATATGTCTGACGCCATATAACCGTAAATAAAATGTGTTGAGTGCGTCGTTAAATAAAATATTTCTTTCTTTCTTTCTTTTAAAAAACGGAGTAACAGCTACCCGGCTCTACCGCTTTCAATATTATTTACTAATCACGTATGTTTGGTAGCTTGTTATGACGTCATAAATGGTGACCTGTAACCTCTTTCTGATTTAATTTTAAAGAAT
>NC_054700.1:33277829-33291412 GCF_016097555.1 Gigantopelta aegis
TGATTACAAACAGGTTATAAAATTTGTGTTATTAGTATTTAAAAAACCAATATATTCATTTTGCTCAGTTTTCTTTTCAATTGGTAGAAACCGACTGGTCCTATGCTATCTAATAAAAGCTTTGTATATTCTTTAAAATTAAATCAGAAAGAGGTTACAGGTCACGTGTTATGACGTCATAACAAGCTATCAAACATACTTGATTAGTGAATAATATTGAAAGCGGTAGAGCCGGGTAGCTGTTACTCGGTTTTTAAAAGTGGAGATGTTTTGAAATTCATCCAGTGCTGTGATTACTGCAGTTTAAAACGATAAGGGGCGGGACATAGCCCAGTCGTAAATTGTTCAGTGTGGGATCGAACCTCGTCGGTGGCCCCATCGGGCTATTTCTCGATCCAGCCAGTGCCAATTTGTATAACAAAGGTCGTGGTATGTACTATCTTTTCAGTGGGATGGTGCATATAAAAGATTCTTTGCTGCTAATCGAAAAGAGTAGCCCATGAAGTGGCGACAGCGGGTTTCCTCTCTCAATATCTGTGTGGTCCTTAACCATATGTTTGATGCCATATAACCGTATATAAAATGTGCTGAGTGCGTCGTTAAATAAAACATTTCCTTCCTTCCTTTAAAATAACAACCCGTCTCCGGGATTGGTAGTAATCTGTAACCAAATGAAAGTATAGATTCTTTCGTGGGTTTCCAGTAGTTTACGTTCAACCTACCCTTGCCTCTGATTGGTTTGATTCTGTGGCGGTAGATGAACCATGCAAGAAGCGCTATCAGGGCGATGAATATACATATTCCAATCCCGATTCCAATCCCAGCACCAGTTGATCCATTTTGGTCGCCTGGCAGTCCTAGTAAACAATAATTTACTATCATCAATAATTCAAAGGTGATTCATTTTGGTCTTCTACCAGTAAACAATAATTTAATAACATCAATAATTGAAAGGTGGTTCATTTTGGTAGCCTACCAGTTCTAGTAAACAATAATTTAATATCATCAATAATTCAAAGGTGGTTCATTTTGGTAGCCTACCAGTTCTAGTAAAAAATAATTTTAATATCATCAATACTTCAAAGGTGATTCATTTTGGTAGCCTACCAGTTCTAGTAAACAATAATTTTAATATCATCAATACTTCAAAGGTGATTCATTTTGGTAGCCTACGAGTTCTAGTAAACAATAATTTAATATCATCAATAATTCAAAGGTGGTTCATTTTGGTAGCCTACCAGTTCTAGTAAACAATAATTTACTATCATCAATAATTCAAATTTAATATCATCAATACTTCAAAGGTGTTCCATTTTGGCATTTGGTTGCCTGGCAGTTCTAGTAAACAACAGTTTAATATCGTCAATTATTCAAAGGTGATTCATTTTGGCATTTGGTCGCCCGGCAGTTCTAGTAAACAATAGTTTAATATAATCAATAATTCAAAGGTGATTCTGTTTGGTCGCATACCATTTGTAGTAAACAATAATTTAATATCATTAATAATTCGTAGGTCATTGATTTCGGTCGCCTACCAATAAACAATCATTTAATATCATCAATAATCGAAAATGATTTTCCTATCTACACCCATAAACATAGGAACGAAACTACACTGGCGGACCACGGATTCTGAGTAAGGAGTGGAGGCGAAGTATGAAGGGGAGCAGGGGGTCTGGTGTTTACTTGAATATTGGTGCTCAGATACCCTTTAACAGTAAAAGTCGGGCATTTTTTGTGTTTTATAACTTCCCCCGGTAGTTTGTATCTTGAGGCATTTTGTAATATTAAGACCACTCCCTCTCCCTCTTAAGTTATGAAAAGCTCACATCCTACTTGTAACAAGCCCAGGTCAGCGCGTGTTAAATTGATTTTTACACTTAACTTAGTTTCAATGGTTTTCATTCTATGTGCACAAATTCAGCTTTGAATAATTCAGAGATTTGTGCCTATTGAGAAATTATTTTTATTTTGTTTAATGATTTAATATTACGCTATGATTTGTATATTTAGTATTTGTTGTTAATTAATATACGGTTGAGTTTTAATTTTTTTTTTTTTTTTTTTTTTTTTTGAGTAATAAAAACATCACCTGCTTGTTATAATAATGTAATTATAACCAAATTGATGTTTAAAATACAGAATTAAAAAACCTGCATGTGTATGTACTACTTACCTACAGTGGTGACATTAACAACACTGGATGTTACGAAACCCCGTGAATTAGTGGACACTATTCGCATGAAGTAGGTGCGCCCTGGATATAGGTCGAGAATACCACCAGTGACATTTTGGTATCGTCCTGGGTCGCTCAGATTTTCGTGCCTAGTGGACCAAATGCTGCGGCTGTAATCTCGTTCTGATGCAAACTGGAGAGAGAATGTTTGTGTGGTGCCGCCATCAAAGGGAGATAACCACTGTACGAAGACGCTATCCACAGAAGTGTTTACAATCGATAACTTTTCAATTCTAAACGGTTTCACTGAAAACGTATAAACATACATGTGAATAATTATACAGTACAGTAAAACATTAAAAAAAACCTAGAAAAATAATCGAAATGAACTGCACTGCACTACACTACACTACACTACACTACACTACACTACATTGAACTACACTACACTACACTGCACTGCACTGCACTACACTACATTAAACTACACTACACTACACTACACTACGCCAGCCTCGTAGAAAGCCTGTGGGGGCTGTATTCCCCATTTTAGGACGAAAATATAATGTAATTATAATAAAAGGCAAATGAACCCGTTTATACTGACTATGGTATAGAAACAGGCCGATTAGTATTGTATAAACACTGACAGAGACATAAATATATGACAGAAACTAGACACTAATATTTTAACAGATTAAACATTTAGACTCTGACAAGATAACAGATTAGACATCTAGACACTGATAGAATAACAAACGGATTTAACATTTAATCACTGATATGAGAACAGACTAAACATTAAGACACTGACAGGATAACACATTAAACATTTAGACTGATATGAGAACAGATTAAACATTTATACACTGATATGAGAACAGATTAAACATTTAGACACTGACAGGATAACACATTAAACATTTAGACACTGATATAACAATAAATAATTAGACACTGATACGATAACAGATTAAACATTTAGACACTGGTAGGAAAAGATATTAAACATTTAGACACTGATATAACACATTAAATAATTAAGACACTGATATGATAACACATTAAACATTTAAACACTGGTAGGAAAAGAGATTAAACATTTAGAAACTGACAGGATAACATATTAAACATTTAGACACTGACAGAATAACAGATTAAACATTTAGACTGATATGATAACTCATTAAATATTTAGACATTGATATGATCACATACATGACATTGTATTAAACATTTAGCCACTGATATGATAGCATGCATGTATTAAACATTTAGCCACTGATATGACAGCATGCATGTATTAAACATTTAGCCACTGATATGATAGCATGCATGTATTAAACATTTAGACACTGATATGATAGCATGCATGTATTAAACATTTCGATACTAATGTGATAATAGATCAAACATTTAGACACTGATACGGAAACCAAGAAAAACGGACATTAAAGACTACTACAATTTAATTTTATTTATAGTTAATTTTGTGCTTAGGCCTCATCAAGGTTCAGGACAGTGGATCTGAATAATGACACACTAAACAGCGAGGCGCCACTAAGCAAAGTGGATCTGACTAATGACACGCTATACAGCGAGGCGCTACTAAGCAAAGTGGATCTGACTAATGACACGCTATACAGCGAGGCGCCTCTAAGCAAAGTGGATCTGACTAATGACACGCTATACAGCGAGGCGCCACTAAGCAAAGTGGATCTGACTAATGACACGCTATACAGCGAGGCGCCACTAAGCAAAGTGGATCTGACTAATGACACGCTATACAGCGAGGCGCCTCTAAGCAAAGTGGATCTGACTAATGACACGCTATACAGCGAGGCGCCACTAAGCAAAGTGGATCTGCTTAATGACACGCTATACAGCGAGGCGCCACTAAGCAAAGTGGATCTGACTAATGACACGCTATACAGCGAGGCGCTACTAAGCAAAGTGGATCTGACTAATGACACGCTATACAGCGAGGCGCCACTAAGCAAAGTGGATCTGACTAATGACACGCTATACAGCGAGGCGCCCACTAAGCAAAGTGGATCTGACTAATGACACGCTATACAGCGAGGCGCTACTAAGCAAAGTGGATCTGCTTAATGACACGCTATACAGCGAGGCGCTACTAAGCAAAGTGGATCTGCTTAATGACACGCTATACAGCGAGGCGCTACTAAGCAAAGTGGATCTGCTTAATGACACGCTATACAGCGAGGCGCTACTAAGCAAAGTGGATCTGCTTAATGACACGCTATACAGCGAGGCGCTACTAAGCAAAGTGGATCTGCTTAATGACACGCTATACAGCGAGGCGCCTCTAAGCAAAGTGGATCTGACTAATGACACGCTATACAGCGAGGCGCTACTAAGCAAAGTGGATCTGACTAATGACACACTAAACAGCGAGGCGCCACTAAGCAAAGTGGATCTGACTAATGACACGCTATACAGCGAGGCCCCACTAAGCAAAGTGGATCTGACTAATGACACGCTATACAGCGAGGCCCCACTAAGCAAAGTGGATCTGACTAATGACACGCTATACAGCGAGGCGCTACTAAGCAAAGTGGATCTGACTAATGACACGCTATACAGCGAGGCGCTACTAAGCAAAGTGGATCTGACTAATGACACGCTATACAGCGAGGCCCCACTAAGCAAAGTGGATCTGACTAATGACACGCTATACAGCGAGGCGCCTCTAAGCAAAGTGGATCTGACTAATGACACGCTATACAGCGAGGCGCCACTAAGCAAAGTGGATCTGACTAATGACACGCTATACAGCGAGGCGCCACTAAGCAAAGTGGATCTGACTAATGACACGCTATACAGCGAGGCGCTACTAAGCAAAGTGGATCTGACTAATGACACGCTATACAGCGAGGCGCCACTAAGCAAAGTGGATCTGACTAATGACACGCTATACAGCGAGGCGCCTCTAAGCAAAGTGGATCTGACTAATGACACGCTATACAGCGAGGCGCTACTAAGCAAAGTGGATCTGACTAATGACACGCTATACAGCGAGGCGCTACTAAGCAAAGTGGATCTGACTAATGACACACTAAACAGCGAGGCGCCACTAAGCAAAGTGGATCTGACTAATGACACGCTATACAGCGAGGCGCCACTAAGCAAAGTGGATCTGCTTAATGACACGCTATACAGCGAGGCGCTACTAAGCAAAGTGGATCTGACTAATGACACGCTATACAGCGAGGCGCTACTAAGCAAAGTGGATCTGACTAATGACACGCTATACAGCGAGGCGCTACTAAGCAAAGTGGATCTGACTAATGACACGCTATACAGCGAGGCGCTACTAAGCAAAGTGGATCTGACTAATGACACGCTATACAGCGAGGCGCTACTAAGCAAAGTGGATCTGACTAATGACACGCTATACAGCGAGGCGCCACTAAGCAAAGTGGATCTGACTAATGACACGCTATACAGCGAGGCGCTACTAAGCAAAGTGGATCTGCTTAATGACACGCTATACAGCGAGGCGCTACTAAGCAAAGTGGATCGGACTAATGACACGCTATACAGCGAGGCGCCCACTAAGCAAAGTGGATCTGAATAATGACACACTAAACAGCGAGGCGCCACTAAGCAAAGTGGATCTGACTAATGACACGCTATACAGCGAGGCGCTACTAAGCAAAGTGGATCGGACTAATGACACGCTATACAGCGAGGCGCCCACTAAGCAAAGTGGATCTGAATAATGACACGCTATACAGCGAGGCGCTACTAAGCAAAGTGGATCTGACTAATGACACACTAAACAGCGAGGCGCCACTAAGCAAAGTGGATCTGACTAATGACACGCTATACAGCGAGGCCCCACTAAGCAAAGTGGATCTGACTAATGACACGCTATACAGCGAGGCCCCACTAAGCAAAGTGGATCTGACTAATGACACGCTATACAGCGAGGCCCCACTAAGCAAAGTGGATCTGACTAATGACACGCTATACAGCGAGGCGCTACTAAGCAAAGTGGATCTGACTAATGACACGCTATACAGCGAGGCGCCTCTAAGCAAAGTGGATCTGACTAATGACACGCTATACAGCGAGGCGCCACTAAGCAAAGTGGATCTGACTAATGACACGCTATACAGCGAGGCGCCACTAAGCAAAGTGGATCTGACTAATGACACGCTATACAGCGAGGCGCCCACTAAGCAAAGTGGATCTGAATAATGACACGCTATACAGCGAGGCGCTACTAAGCAAAGTGGATCTGACTAATGACACGCTATACAGCGAGGCGCCACTAAGCAAAGTGGATCTGACTAATGACACGCTATACAGCGAGGCGCCACTAAGCAAAGTGGATCTGACTAATGACACGCTATACAGCGAGGCGCCACTAAGCAATGTGGATCTGACTAATGACACGCTATACAGCGAGGCGCCACTAAGCAAAGTGGATCTGACTAATGACATGCTATACAGCGAGGCGCTACTGATCAAAATGGACACCCATATCAGAACAGTACTTAGTCTAAACTATTTATGAGACAGACAAGTAATATATAAGGACGTAGTCGTAGTTTTAAAATTTGCTGATATGTCATTAAAGAAATATTCCCTTTTCTCTCTGACGCAGATAGTTTAATAAGGTTATCTATTCTTATTGTCTATCCAAATAATAGAGACCTAATTTAGCACTTCACATACCGTGAAACTAACACGTGTGCGGGGAAGTACATACCATCAGACTTCAAAGTAAAGTTTGCAATATCTGCTTGTCCTTGAGAGTTATTCGAGACAACGGTGTAGATGGCGTAGTCCTCTGGGGATGTGATGTTGATCGTCAACACCGAACTCAAACTTGAAGACGAGACTGCAGCGTTGGGTTGTAATCGCTGATGATTGCCATTTGAGTCCAGTTGAAACCAGCTGAAATTTGGAGATGGATAGGCCACGACGGTAACCTCAAATCTCGCAACTTGGTTTATTTTCAGTGTGCGTGTTCTCGAACTTGTTCTATGCATTCGGGGTTTACCTGTAAATGAATACATTAGTACATGCGTTAGGCAAAAACAAATAGGAAATTTCCAGAATTGATGTGGCGATACGGCTTTTTTTTTTTTTTTTTTTCTTCTTCTTTTTTAAATAGCATAGATTGTACAGAAAAAGTGGGTATATTTGATACCGAAATAAGGGGCATATTTACATTGAATCCAGAATACACGTCCTAGTTCATGCGCGATGTCATTTTAGCCCGAGACCAGCAATTTATTTAGTTTGGCCTTATAGCTAACAGTTTGCCTATAATTGAATACAGTGATAGTGTGGGTAACTGGGCAGCACGGCGGATAGTCGCCCTTTATTCATTTCGCAAAGCCCTCCATCATTAATAGATGTCAATTTAGTGATTTTGTATGACGGTTAAAGTTTTGTTTTATTTAACGACACCACTAGAGCACATTAATTCATCATCGGCTATTGGATGTCAGACATTGGGTAATTCTGACACGTAGTCATCAGAGGAAAACTGCATACATGTTTTCATTAGTAGCAAGGGATCTTTTCTATGCACTATCCTACAGACAGGAAACCACATAACAAGGCCTTTGACTAGTTCTGGTGCATTGGTTGGAACGAGAAAAAGCCCAATTAGTTCAATGGATCCATCGAGGTGGTTACATCCTGTCCAAAATAGCTGATGTGTGTTTGCACAGGTTAGGTGATGTGTGTCCATTATATCCAATGTGTGTCCATGATAGCTGATGTATATACAGGAGAGCTCATCTATATACAGGATAGCTGATGTGTGTGTCCAGGATAGCTGATGTGTGTACATGATAGCTGATGTGTGTACATGATAGCTGATGTGTGTACATGATAGCTGATGTGTGTGTCCAGGATAGCTGATGTGTGTACATGATAGCTGATGTGTGTACATGATAGCTGATGTGTGTACATGATAGCTGATGTGTGTGTCCAGGATAGCTGATGTGTGTACATGATAGCTGATGTGTGTACATGATAGCTGATGTGTGTGTCCAGGATAACTGATGTGTGTACATGATAGCTGATGTGTGTGTCCAGGATAGCTGATGTGTGTACATGATAGTTGATGTGTGTACATGATAGCTGATGTGTGTACATGATAGCTGATGTGTGTGTCCAGGATAGCTGATGTGTGTACATGGTAGCTGATGTGTGTCCAGGATAGCTGATGTGTGTGTCCAGGATAACTGATGTGTGTGTCCAAGATAGCTGATGTTTGTACATAATAGCTGACGTGTGTCTCCAAGATAACTGATGTATGTACATGATAGTCGATGTGTGTACATGATAGCCGGTATGTGTTCACAGAGGAGCTGATGTGTGTACATGATAGCTGATGTGTGTGTACAGAATAGCCGGTATGTGTTCACGGAGGAGCTGATGTGTGTACATGATAGATGACGTGTGTGTACAGGATAACTGATGTGTGTGTCCAGGATAGCCGATGTGTGTGCAGAATAGCCAATGTGTGTAGTCGATGTGTGCATAGGATAGCTGATGGTAGCTAAACAGACACTAAGATAATATATCAATGTAATCACACAAATTAAAACGAAACAAACAAAATGAAATATCAAATGTAACTTACATAAAACGTTAACCGTTTTCTGCCGTGTGAGTGTAGTCTTTGTTTTAGCGTTGAAGGACGTACACTTGTAAATTCCGGAGTGACCACAGCTAACTTTTTGGACTTTGTAAATAGCCATGTTTGTAGTATTATCTCGAACTCCGTTTTGGATGGAATGGTTGTTACGTGTCGCAGACAAAGAGGCCGCGGGGAGACTCTTTGTTTGGCAGGTAATAACGAAGGCGCTATTCTCCTTGGGGTTCACTTCACTAACGCTTACAGTTGGACTATCGTGGTCTGGAAAAGAAACAAATCATTATCTCTGTCAGATAGCAGACGGCTTATAAGAACCAAATACGGACAAGTACAAGAACAAGAGAAGAACAAGAAAAGAAGAAGAAGATAAGAAGAAGAAAAAGCTAAGAAAAAGAGAAGAAGAGGACACGAAGAAATGAAGAAGAAGAGAAGAAGAACAAGAACAAGAGAATAATAAGAAAAGAACAAGTTAAGAACAAGAAGTGAAGAACAAGAGAAGAATTAGAAGAATACGTATCCAGTCTTCAGTAGGAATAAGACTACTTGCTCTTTTCGAGATACCAGATGATAAAGTTAAAGTGTGTTTTTTGTTTAACGACACCACTAGAGCACGTGTATTTATTAATCATCGGCTGTTGGATGTCAAACATTTGGTAATTTTGACATATAGTCTTAAAGAGGAAACCCGCTACATTTTTCCATTAGTAGCAAGGGATCTTTTACATGCACCATATCACAAAAGACAGGATATCACATACCATGACCTTTGATATACCAGTCGTGGTGCACTAGTATAACAAAGTTTGTTTTGTTTAATGACACCGCTAGAGGAGTTTAATAAGACGACAAATAAAGTTGCATGTATATAAAAAAAAATATATATATATATTTGTCTGAACGACAATGGATTGATTTCTGTGTTTTTTCTTAACCGAGGTTGAAGCACGATCTACGTGGCCAGCAGTTAGACTGCCTGTGATATAGCAGTGTGTAAGCTGATAGAGAGTTGTAATATTGCTACTTCTTCTCTTTCAGAAGCTACACCAGACTGAGTGAACAAGAAGAGAAGAAGACAAGAAGAAGCAGGATAGAAGAACAAAAACAAGAAGAACAAGCAGAAGAAGAGAAGAGAAGAAGTGAAGATGAGAAGAGGTGAAGAAGAAGAAAAGAAGAAGAGAAGAGAAGAAGAAGTGAAGAAGAAGAAGAAAAGAAGAAGAAGAAGAAAAGAAGAAGAGGAGAAAAGAAGAAAACGAGAAGAAGAGAAGGATGAGAAACAGAAAAAGAGAAGAAAAGAAAAAGAGAAGAAGAGAAGAAAAATAGGAGAAGAGGAGAAGAAGTGAAGAAGAAGAAATGAAGAGAAGAGAAGAAGTGAAGAAGAAGTGAAGAAGAAGAAAAGAAGTGAAAAGAAGCAGTGAAGAAGAAGAGAAGAAAGGAAGAAGTGAAGAAGAAGAAGTGAAGAAGAAGAGAAGAAGAAAAGAAGTGAAGAAGAACTGAAGAAAAAGAAGAAGAAGAGAAGTGAAGAAGAAGAAGAAGAAAGAAGAAGAAAGAAGAGAAGAAAGAGAAGAAGAAGAGAGAGAAGAAGAGGAGAAAAGAAGAAAGAAGTGAAGAGAAGAAGAGAAGAAGATGAGAAGCAGAAGGGAGAGAGAGAAAAAAAGTGAAGAAGAAGAAGAAAAGAAAGGAGAAGAAGAAGAAGAAGAAGAAGAAGTGAAGAAGAAAAGAAAATGAAGAAGAGAAGTGAAGAAGAAGAGAAGAGAGGAAGTGAAGAAGCGAAGAAGAAGAGAAGAAAACAAGAAGTGAAGAACAAGAAGTGAAGAAGAACAAGAAGAGAAGAAGAAGTGAAGAAGAGAAAAGAAGAAGTGAAGAAGAGAAGAGAAGAAGTGAAGAGGAAGAGAAGAGAAGAAGTGAAGACGAGAAGAGAAGAAGTGAAGAGGAAGATAAAAAGTGAAGAAGAGAAGAAGTGAAGAAGAGAGAAGAGAAGTGAAGAAGAAGAAGAGAAGAGAAGAAGTGAAGAGAAGAGAATTGAAGAAGAGAAGAGAAGAAGTGAAAGAGAAGAAGAAGAAGAAGAGAAGAAGAAAAGAAAGAAGAGAAGGAGAAAGAAGAAGAAAGAAGAAGAGAAGAAGTGAAGAAGAAGAAGAAGAAGAAAACAAGAAGAAGAAGAAGAGAAGAAGAAGAAGAAGAAGAAGAAAGAAGAAGAGAAGAGAAGAAGTGAAGAAAGAAGAAGAAGAAAGAGAAAGAAAGAAGAGAAGAAGAAAGAAGAAGAAGAAGTGAAGAAGAGAAGAGAAGAAGTGAACAAGAAGAGAAGAAGTGAACAAGAAGAAGAAGTGAAGAAGAGGAAGAGAAGAAGTGAAGAAGAACAAGAAGAGAAGTAGTGAAGAAGAAGAAGTGAACAAGAAGTGAAGAAGAACAAGAGAAGTGAAGAAGACAAAAACAAGTGAAAAAGAGAAGAAGATGACGAGAAGAAGAGGAGGAGAAGAAGAGAAGAGAAGAGAAAAAAATAAGAAAACAAAAATGGAAGAAGAGAAGAAAAAGAAAAATGAAGAAGAAGAGAAGAAGAAGAGAAGGAGACAAGACGTGAAGAATAAGAGAAGAAGAAGAGAAGAAAACAAGAAGAAGAGAAGAAGAAGAAGAAGAAGAAGAGGAGAAAAATAAGCGGAGAAGAAAATGTGAAGAAGAGTGAAGAAGAAGAAGAAGAAGAAGAAGTGAAGAAAAAGAGAAGAACAAGATAAAAAGAAGAAAAGTGAAGAAGACGAGAAGAATTAGAAGAATACGTATCCAGTCTTCAGTAGGAATAAGACTACTTGCTCTTTTCGAGATGCCAGATGATAAAGTTAAAGTGTGTTTTATTTAACGACACCACTAGAGCATATGTATTTATAAGTGGACGTTTTTTTATCAGTAGTGGGTGATACCGCCACGATGTGTTAGACATTCATTCAGTCGACGAGGCATACTGCGTATGAGTCTCCCAATGATCATTTGAGGGAGTCTGTTCCACTCCTCTTGCAGCGCCTGACCAAGTTCCGCTAACGTGGTCAGCGGTCTTTGATGTTAACGCACACGTCTCCCTATCATGTCCGAGACGTGTTCAATGGGAGAAAGGTCTGGGCCCATTGCTAGCCATGGCATTCGATAGATGTTGTGCTGCTGGAGGTGAGCATTGACGATTCGTGCACGGTGAGCACGGGCATTATTGTCCTGAAAAACAAAACGTCGACTCACACGCCTAGCAAACGGGACGACAAAGGGTATCAGTATGTTGTCCCGGTAGTACTGCCCAGTGACCCTTCCTTGCACAATATGGAGGGGGGATTCTGTCAGTCATGTTGATACTACCCCACACCATAACCGATCCACCGCCAAATCTGTCATGAAATCGCATTGTGACGTTGGCGTGCCGTTCATTTCGTCGTCGCCAGACCCGACCACACCTGTCACAGAAGTCCAAAGTGAATAGGGACTCATCTGAAAACATGACACGTGAGCAGCGATGAATACCCCAGTTCTGACGCTCCCTACACCATTCATGTTTGTGGGCAATGTGACGATTTGTCAAGGTAGGCACAATCCGGGGTCGTCGAGCATGAAGATGGGCTGCATGAAGACGATTTCTAATCGTCTGACCCGTAACTCGGACACCAGTAGCCTGATGAAGGTTTGCAACAATTTGATTTGTCGTTTGAGCTCGATTTCTTAGAGCCTGGTTACGGAAGAATCGATCCTGTACTCCTGTCGTTGCTCTGGGACGACCTGAACGGCATCGATCGTCAACATTTTGGGTTTGTTGGTACCTGTTCCATAGTCTGCTAATCACGGACTTCGAAACATTGAAGGTGTTGGCCGCTTCGCCCGTTTGCAGCATGCCAATAGCGACGCGCATCGCATTGCATACGCCGCATCGCAAATTCAAACAATAAAAATGACTAAAAACAAAACAATAACAACTGTATGATCAACAGAATGAAAAAAATAATGTTCCACAGTGATTAATCGACCTTCCTGGAAATTGTCAAAATCGAGAATAACACTCCACGCACGTGCAAACTATGGAATGTGTTTCGGTGTGTTGATAAACAGACCTGAACGTTCTTTACTAGGATGTCTGTGGTCAAAACGTATGTTCGGTGTTTTTTAATATGTAAAATATCAACTGAGGTTGATATTTTTCATATTAAAAAATACTTGTGACGAATCCTCTCTATGTGTGTGTGTGTGTGTGTGTGTGTGTGTGTGTGATATAAATGTCATTACCAGTGACTGGAACATAGATCAGCTTTTAAAAATTACTGCCTAGGAAAGAACGTTCATGGCTGCATAACTTAACACCCAAACACAGCTTAAAATGTGCACGTGGAACACGCAGTAGGCCAAAACGTGTGGGATGGGAGTCATTCGCGATTTTGACACTTCACAGAGCGGTCGATAAATCTGTTTGAGTGATTATTACTGTTAATTTTGTTGAATCTCATGATGAATTAACCTTTGTTCTGCGGCGATTAATGATGCGGCGTCTACGACGTGAAGAACGTTTTAGGGTTATTAGCATGCTTCAAACTGGTAGAGTTCAGCGTTATGTAGCCAATATGTTTAACGTTTCGCCGTCTGTAATCTGCAGAACAGATGGAACAGATACCAGCAGACCCAAAATGTTGATGAACGATCCCATCCAGGGCGTCCAAGGTTAACCACACGAGTCCAGGATCGATTCATTAGAACCCAGGTTCTACGAAATCGAGCTCAAATAGCGACTCAAATCGTTGC
>NC_054700.1:33291612-33307307 GCF_016097555.1 Gigantopelta aegis
TATTTGTGTATTACTTACCTACAGTGGTGACATTAACAACACTGGATGTTACGAATCCCCGTGAATTAGTGGACACAATTCGCATGAAGTAGGTGCGCCCTGGATGTAAGTCGAGAATACCACCAGTGACATTTTGGTATCGTCCTGGGTCGCTTAGATTTTTGTGCCTAGTGGACCAAATGCCGTGGCTGTAATCTCGTTCTGATGCAAACTGGAGAGAAAATGTTTGTGTGGTGCCGCCATCAAAGGGAGACAACCACTGTACGAAGACGCTATCCATAGAAGTGTTTACAACCGATAACTTTTCAATTATAAACGGTTTCACTGAAAACGTATAAACATACAGGTGAATAATTATACAGTACAGTAAAACATAAAAAAAACAAGGAAAATAAACGAAATAAAACGAAAACCACTATACTAAACTACACTACACTAAACTACACTACACTACACTACACTACACTACACTACACTACACTACACTACACTACACTACACTACACTACATTACACTACACTACATTAAACTATACTACACTACACTACGCCAGCTCCGTAGAAACCGGGTGGGGGCTATGTCCCCCATTCTAGAACGAAAATGTAATGTGATAATAATAAAAGGCAAATGGACCAGTTTATACTGACTATGGTATAGAAGCAGACCGATTAGTATTATATAAACACTGACAGAGACAAATATATGACAGAAAATAGACATTAAAGGGACATTCCTGAGTTTGTTGCATTGTAAGATGTTTCCAACTAATAAAATATTTCTACGATTAAACTTACATATTAAATATATTTTCTTGTTTAGAATAACAGTGTCTGTATATTCAACGTGTTTCTGGTCGTCTTAATATTTGTACATGTAAGTAGTCGAAACTGGATTTTGTCTTCAAATAATTTCGTACGTACGAACAAACATATTTTAGAAAATAAAATTACATTTAACCTAGTACAAATATTAGAACGATCAGAAACACGTTGAATATACAGACACTGTTATTCTAAACAAGAAAATACATTTAATATGCAACTTTAATCGTAGAAATATTTTATCAGTCAATAACATCTTAAAAACTGCAGCAAACTCAGGAATGTCCCTTTAATATGACAACACACACTGATAGAATAACAAACGGATTTCACATTTATACACTGATATGAGAACAGACTAAACATTTAGACACTGATATGAGAACAGGCTAAACATTTAGACACTGATATGAGAACAGGCTAAACATTTAGACACTGATATGATAACAGGCTAAACATTTAGACACTGATATGATAACAGACTAAACATTTAGACACTGATATGATAACACATTAAACATTTAGACACTGGTAGGATAACCTATTATACATTTACACACTGACAGGATAACAGATTAAACATTTAGACTGATAGGGTAACACATTAAATATTTAGACATCGATATGATCACATACTCGTACATGTATTAAACATTTAACCACTGATATGATAACATGCATGTATTAAACATTTAGACACTAATGTTGTAAGAGATTAAACATTTAGACACTGACACGTAAACAAAAAAAAACCTGACATTAAACATATATATTCGTTTCAAAACGAAAAAAAACCCATGATGGTATAGCCATAAAATCTGTTTATACTAGTATACAATCCAGAGTTTATTACTGCACTTTTCCTCGTTTTTTCAATGTTGAAATAGACCAACAAGATCGCCTATTGCCTAAATAGTCTCGCCCGATATTTTTAGAATTTGTATGCTCCCGAATAACGCTATAAAATGCGAAGTGTAATTAGTCGATATTTAAATTGTTATTTATAGATGAAATGTCACCTGGACATGGGAGTCCACGCAATGCTGTTACATCTACTGGTATATACCAGTAGACCTAATTTTAATCAGATTGAACTAACACGTGAGCGGGGCAGTACTTACCATCAGACTTCAAAGTAAAGTTTACAATATCTGCTTGTCCTTGAGAGTTATTTGAGACGACGGTGTAGATGGCGTAGTCCTCTGGGTATGTGATGTTGATCGTCAACACCGAACGCAAACCTGAAGACGAGACTGCAGTGTTGGGTTGTAATCGCTGATGATTGCCATTTGAGTCCAGTTGAAACCAGCTGAATTTTGGAGATGGATAGGCCACAACGGTAACATAAAATGTCGCAACTTGGTTTATTTTCAGTGTGAGTGTCCTCGAACTTGAACTTTGTATTCGGGGTTTACCTGTAAATGAATACATTAGTACGTGTATTAGGCAAACAGTTTTTAAAACAAATAGGTCTCTGGTCAGAAGAAATTTCCAGAATTGATGTGGCGATACGGCTTTCTTTTTTTTTCTTCTTCTTCTTTTTTTTTCTTCTTCTTTTTTTTAATAGCATAGATTGCACAGAAAAGGTGGGTATATTTGATACCGAAATAAGGGGCATATTTAAATTGAAATCAGAATACCCGTCCTAGTTAATGCGCCATGTCATTTTGGCCCGAGACCAGCAATTTATTTAGTTTGGCCGTATAGATAACAGTTTGGCTATAATTGAATACAGCGATATTGTGGGTAACTGGGCAGCACGGCGGTTAGTCGCCCTTTATTCATTTCGCAAAGCCCTCCATCATTAAAAGATGTCAATTTAGTGATTTTGTATGACGGTTAAAGTTTTGTTTTATTTAACAACACCACTAGAGCACATTAATTAATTATCGGCTATTGAATGTCAGACATTTGGTAATTCTGACACGTAGTCATCAGAGGAAAACTGCATACATTTTTCCATTAGTAGCAAGGGATCTTTTCTATGCACTTTCCTACAGACAGGAAACCACATAACAAGGCCTTTGACTAGTTCTGGTGCATTGGTTGGAACGAGAAAAAGCCCAATCAGTTCAATGGATCCATCGAGGTGGTTCCATCATGTCCAAAATAGCTGATGTGTGTTTGCACAGGTTAGGACATGTGTGTCCATTATAGCCAATGTGTGTCCAGGATAGCTGATGTATATACAGGAGAGCTGATGTATATACAGGATAGCTCATGTATATACAGGATAGCTCATGTATATACAGGAGAGCTGATGTATATACAGGAGAGCTGATGTGTGTATACAGGATAGTTGATGTGTGTGCAGGATAGTCGATGTGTGAACAGGATAGTTGTTGTTTATAGGATAGCCGATGTGGGTATCCAGCACAGCTCATGTGTGTGTCAAAGATAGGTGATGTGTGTACACGATAGCTGATGTGTGTGTCCAGGATAGCTGATGTTTGTACATAATAGCTGATGTGTGTGTCCAAGATAACTGATGTGTGTGTGTCCAGGATAGCTGATGTGTGTACATGATAGTCGATGTGTGTACATGATAGCCGATATGTGTTTACAAAGGAACTGATGTATGTCCAGGATAGCTGATGTGTGTACATGATAGCTGATGTGTGTGTCCAGGATAGCTGATGTGTGTCCAGGATAGCTGATGTGTGTACATGATAGCTGATGTGTGTCCAAGTTAGCTGATGTGTGTACATAATAGCTGATGTGTTTGTCCAAGATAGCTGATGTGTGTGTCCAGGATAGCTGATGTGTGTACATGATAGTCGATGTGTGTACATGATAGCCGATATGTGTTTACAAAGGAGCTGATGTATGTCCAGGATAGCTGATGTGTGTGTACAGAATAGCCGGTATGTGTTCACAGAGGAGCTGATGTGTGTACATGATAGATGACGTGTGTGTACAGGATAACTGATGTGTGTGTCCAGGATAGCTGATGTGTGTACATGATAGATGACGTGTGTGTACAGGATAGCTGATGTGTGTGTACAGAATAGCCGGTATGTGTTCACAGAGGAGCTGATGTGTGTACATGATAGATGACGTGTGTGTACAGGATAACTGATGTGTGTGTCCAGGATAGCCGATGTGTATGCAGAATAGCCAATGTGTGTAGTCGATGTGTGCATAGGATAGCTGATGGTAGCTGATAAACAGACACTAAGATAATATATCAATGTAATCACACAAATTAAAACGAAACAAACTAAATGAAATATCAAATGTAACTTACATAAAACGTTAACCGTTTTCTGCTGTTTGAGTCTAGTCTCTGTTTTAGCGTTGAAGGACGTACACCTGTAAATTCCGGAGTGACCACAGCTAACTTTTTGGACTCTGTAAATAGCCTTATTTGTAGTAAATTTTGGAACTGCGTTTTGGATGGGAAGGTTGTTACGTGTCGCAGACAAAGAGGCCGTCGGGAGACTCTTTGTTTGACAGGTAATGACGAAGGCGCTATTCTCCTTGGGGTTCACTTCACTGACGCTTACAGTTGGACTATCGTGGTCTGGAAAAGAAACAAATCATTATCTGTGACAGATAGCAGACGGCTTATAAGAACCAAATACGGAGAAGAACAAGAACAAGAGAAGAAGAAGAAAAGAAGAAGAAAAGAAGAAGAAGATAAGAAGAAGAAAAAGTTAAGAAAAAGAGAAGAAGAGGAGACGAAGAAGTGAAGAAGAAGTGAAGAACATGAAGTGAAGAACAAGAGAAGAAGAAGAGGAAGAGAAGAAAAAGAGAAGAAGATAAAAAGAAGAAAAGTGAAGAACAAGAGAAGAATTAGAAGAAGACGTATCCAGTCTTCAGTAGGAATAAGACTACTTGCTCTTTTCGAGATACCAGATGATAAAGTTAAAGTGAGTTTTGTTTAATGACACCACTAGGGCACATTTATTTATTTATTTATTAATCATCGGCTATTGGATGTCAAACATTCGGTAAGTTTGATATATAGTCTTAGAGAGGAAACCCGCTACATTTTTCCATTAGTAGTAAGGGATATTTTATGTGCACAATTCCACAGACAGGATAGCACATGCTACGGCCTTTGATATACCAGTCGTGGTGCACTGGCTAGAACGAGAAATAGTCCAATTGGCCCACCGACTCACTGGGATCGATACAAGACCGATCGTGCATCAAGCGAGCGCTTTACCACTGGGCTACGGCCCGCCCCTTAGATGGTTTATAGTATGTATACCACCAAATCGATTCCCATATGTGGCTAAAACTGCTTGACACACACACACACACACATACATCACACACATACACACGCCACACACACCACACACACACACACATACACCACACACATACACCACACACACACACATACACCACACACACACACACAACACACACATACACACACAAACACACACACACACATACACACACATACACACATACACACACACATACACACATACACACACACATACACACATATACACACACACACACACATACACACACACATATATACACACACACACACAGACAGACATACATACACACACACACACACACACACACGAGTAACGAATTCTATTTATCCTATAACACTTCTAAAATAACATTTAATTAAATTTTTAGTACTAAAGTCACCGCCATCGGTAATATGACGTCATCACGATTAGCACAAATTAATTTAACATCACACATTTTAACTAAATCTTTGAAATCGTTACGCTCAGGTATGCAGGTCTTGTTGGTTTGTAAACATATGACCCATCCACAGCAACACATTACCTAGAGACCTTGCAAATTTGCATACCATTGTATACCAGTTTATTATATAACATTTAGTGAAATAATTTAAAATATCAGTGAAATAAAAGTGTTATCAGTCATTCAGTGTAAGAAAGCCGGAACTATTTTGCTGCTGCCATTTTAAAAATAAAGGTAAATTGCCAAAAGTTATACAATAAGTAGAAAAGTTCATGTTTTTTGTCAAATATGATTTATATCTCATCGAGTGAAGTTTGCAATCATATCTCACGAGTTGCGCTTGCAGTGGGTGGCTGGCCTTAAAGGGACATTTCTGACTTTGCTGCAGTTTTTAAGATGTTATCGACTAATAAAATATTTCTACGATTAAACTTACATATTAAATATATTTTCTGGTTTAGAATAACAGTGTCTGTATATTCAACGTATTTCTGATCGTTCTAATATTTGTACTAGGTTAAATTTCATTTTATTTCCTAAAATATGTTTTTCCGAACGTACGAAATTATTTGAAGACAAAATCCAGTTTCGACTACTTACAAATATTAAGACGACCAGAAACACGTTGAATATACAGACACGGTTATTCTAAACAATTACATATTTATTTGATGGTTGGCATCGTGGGCTAAAGCGTTGTACTTGTTTACAATAAATACGTTCTGTCAGTAGTGATTTCGAATGCCTGACCTCAGTGCATAAAAAGTTCAAATTACATTGTTCCGCGGGTCTTGATTCTTGAGAAAAAAATAATCTACACCTAGAACAATAGTATAACGTCAAATATATGGATCAAAACAACCGGATGGATGAATGGTCTTCGAAGGAAGGAAGAAAATATTTTATTTAACGACGCACTCAACACATTTTATTTACGGTTATATGGCGTCAGACATATGGTTAAGGACCACACAGATATTGAGAGAGAACCCCGCTGTCGCCACTTCATGGGCTGCTCTTTTCGATTGGCAGCAAGGGTTCTTCTATATGCACCATCCTACAGACAAGGTAGTACATACCACGGCCTTTGATATACAAGTCGTAGTGCACTGGCTGGGATGAGAAATAGCCCAATGGGCTCACTGACTGGGATCGATCCCAGACCGACCGCGCATCGAGCGAGCGCTTTACCACTTGGCTACGTCTCGCCCCCGGATGAACTTCGACGTCCTAGCACAAAACATACACAGGCTTAATACTGATGGTCAAATAGGTAGATTAATATGACAATAGTCTAAGATTTCTCTACGTGAGCTCTCGCGTAAAATGACTCATACGTGTGACGTATATCTAGGTCAGGGAAATATTTTTGCACGGGCGTGTGGTTCGCGTATTTACGCATAGAAGACAATCCAAACGTAAGTTGATACATTTGTTTCCTCATCAAATTTCTTGTAGTAAATGAACATGTAATTAACAGTGAAGCAATATATTAAGTTAATGTGTAAAAGGACATTATGAAGCTAAAAAATAATTTCCGTCTTCATAGATGTCTATGCAGTCAATAATTCAAAGCAGGCTTGTTTTTAACCATTGTAAAGTCCTAAATCAACATCGGTTTCATACAACACGTATACAATTTTCCTTGAATCAAATAGTCCAATATTTTCCTGTTAAGGCAAATAAATTAAAAGAAATCAAAACATATATTTAAAAATACAGCACAAGACTACTTGACACATTGGTACTAGATGAAATAAAAGCAATTGCATACATTTTTTGCCCACATGAAGCTTTTTTTCATGATAAACACAGTCACGCTTATCTCCAATGGCAGGACGTGTGGTATTAACTGCTTTATCAAATGTTCGGCGCACCTCTAACTTTGACCCAACCGGATGTTATTTGGTTTAGTACTACCGGTAGAGATGACTTAGAAAAGACTGTAACACGGCGCACCTCTAACTTTGACCCAGCTGGATGTTATTTGGTTTAGTACTACCGGTAGAGATGACTTACAAAAGACAGTAACACGGTGCACCTCGAACTTTGACCCAGCCAGATGTTATTTGGTTTAGTACCTCCGGTAGGGATGACTTAGAAAAGACTGTAACACGGTGCACCTCGAACTATGACCCAGACGGATGTTACTAGTATTTGGTTTAGTACTACCGGTAGGGATGACTTACAAAAGACTGTAACACGGCGCACCTCGAACTCTGACCCAACCGGATGTTATTTGGTATAGTACTACCGGTAGGGATGACTTACAAAAGACTGTAATGTGGGTATATGAAGGCCTGCCAAAAGTGCAGATCATCCCAGGAGTCGGTTTCAGCAATGTGTTCTCTGAACACCTGTAGGAGCCGGTTGCCGTTCGCGTCACTCGACGCACTGTTAACACCTGACTGGTCCCGGTGATAGTTCCTGGTCCGGACCAGCTAAATGCAACAGGCGCTCCCGGATTAGTGACAGTAGTATTACAAGACAGGACCAAGTCCGCATTCTCGATGGTGTCCGTAGCTGAGGTCTTTGCAATATAAACAGATGATGGTGCATCTGAAAAGTTTAATTTGTAAAGTTAAGAAAGTAATTAAAGAAACAGTTGCTAATTATGGTCTTAAAGAGTCATGTATGGTTAAACAGAGAATAACAAGTTACTATTATCCTGTTCAATTATTTAGACCCAAAGTTTTTTGCAAATGTTACATTTATTTCCTATTCGATATTTGTTTTCTTTGCATTTACATGAAAACAAACCCAAAACCCGACAGGTTTTATATACAAATCATCATATAAAATACACGAAGTTGACTTAATTCCACTTTTTAAAAATCTCTGTGTGTTCGGAATGCACGTTATTTCTCCTATAAATAACTAAGGTCATTGTCATATCAAAAGATTGGGATCTGAGGCTACGTGAAGGCCATTATAGCTTGTTTCACTAAATCAAGGTTATTATTGTTTTGCAGTGTGTAACAGCATTGTCTAATCTTTCCGTTAAACATAGATGTAAACAAACAGAACATGTAACCCTTTCTTGTAGGTGCATTATATTTAATCAATTTAGCTAATGTATTATATATTTTTATTTTATTATATCAATTATATATTAGCATACCATACCTAACCTAACACAACTGAGGTGTAGCACAGTAATAAACACAAATCACCTCACACACCGCAGGAATGTGCTTTCCAAATTTATAAATAAATTTAATGCAGGGCCGGACCCAGAAGACCGGGGGGGGGGGATAAAATGTCAAAGGCCACCAACATCAAATAATAATAATAATATTATTTAATTTGCCTCTAAATTGGGAACTCATACGTATATATATATATATATATATATATATATATATATATATATATATATATATAGATATAGTATTTATGGTGGTGCTAGGGGCTGGGTTTGGGGGTGGGGTGTTACATTTGTAATGCGAAAAACCAAAGGGCTATTGTTCGGACTCGTATGGGTTCAACCACTTTTTCATCCCGCAGACACAGCCCTGAATGTCCAAAATACGACAGCATTGCTTGGTCAATAACATCATTATTTCGATCTATGACTGCACGTGCTATTGTAGCAATGTGTACACCACGTAAAATACAAGTTAGGTAGGGTATATAAATTCATTGAAAATGTATTAGTCGACATTCTTGTTATTGTTATTTGAGGAAAAATATGGGTAAATCGAAAAACACTTCAGTTGATGTAAAATCGTGTATTAAGAATGTTTTCGATTATTGTGAAGATGAATATCAGCGCGGTAGACCTAGGTATGCTTCTTATCGAATTGTCGATCGATATATATCTCTCTCCCTATAACCATATAACCATAGATTAAAATATGTTGAGTGCGTCGTTACATAAATGACGTCTCTCTCTCTCTCTCTCTCTCTCTCTCTCTCTCTCTCTCTCTCTCTCTCTCTCTCTCTCTCTCTCTCTCTCTCTCTCTCTCTCTCTGTATGTGTGTCTCTCCCTTCAGCGCGCGCGCTTGTGTATTCCACAATATAATTATAATATTTGATACATATTTTTTTTTCAAACTGAGGTTTTGTCACTTGAACTCCCCACCTGAATCCGCGCCTGCTTCATGTTTACAGATATTTTCTTAAATATAGGTCATACTACGATTTGTGCGGATAGGACGATAGAACCGAACATTAGTTTGAAACGCACTATAGAATGATGCTTTTGATATGCAAATGACCTTAGTTATTTATAGGAGAAATAACGTGCATTCCGAACACACAGAGATTTTTAAAAAGTGGAATTAAGTCAACTTCGTGCATTTTATATGATGATTTGTATATAAAACCTGTCGGGGTTTGGGTTTGTTTTCATGTAAATGCAAAGAAAACAAATATCGAATAGGAAATAAACGTAACATTTGCAAAAAACTTTGGGTCTAAATAATTGAACAGGATAATAGTTAATGACGTACATGAAGGCTATTGGCTTTATCCTGTGAAGGTAAGAATGGCAACTGCCGTGAGACTTGGCGACGTTAAACGTCATTATCTGCTAGTGTACGTTTATGACTTTGCTTTAACAGGTCATCATAATCGGCCGATAGAAACCGTGGCTGCAGGATAAATCCACGTAACTATCCCCGTAAGGTCATTTATTAAAATCTTCATATATATATTTTTATTTTTTGTTTTGCATTTGAAAGAAGTATACACTGATAGTGTAAACCTAATGACATATTGTTTACTCTTATTTTCATGTTTGGTAAGCAAAACCATTCCATTTACAGATTTCTGAACAAGTGAAAAAGAGCTCAACTGCATCCCTTATCCATGAGTTTACCTCATTAATTTTTATATTGATGTTGTTCATCATTTGATTTTTGCATTTACCATACTTTGACACCCAATAGCCGATGTAGTTTTCGTACTGGGATGTCGTTAAACATTCATTCATTCATTCATTCATTCATTCCCTTATCCAAGAGATTATAATAAAGAATGATGTTTTATTTTATTGGATTACAAGCTACTACTTTAAGATGAGAAAACAGCACTTTATTAATGTAAGTGATTAACTTTTGTTTTAATTTCGCCATAAACATGTACCAAGACCGGTATAACACCTGCAACTAAAAATGAACAAAAGGTTGTTTTAGATTCTGTAATTTTGATGGTAGAAACACAGTAGTTTATTTCTTCTTTATTTTCTTGATTGCTGTCACGGGGATCCTATAATACCCGTAACTGAATAAAACACGATTATCCAAATATCTCTCCTAACTGTATATCTATTAGATCTCTCTGTAACGGGCAGTTATACCCGCGTGGCTCGTCTCTAGGTATGAACAGAGATAAGATCTTATACAAAGTATATATAATATAGCACGTTTAGTTCACTAGAAAACACAACAAAAACACAATACACTTTGGAATCTGTATTAATCTACGCTGACAAATGTACTGCCGCAGTAGTTAATTAACAACAACAAATAGTAACAACCCAGAACTGATCTAGGTGTCTAGTTTATACAATATTCTAATTACTTCACCGTGACACAACACCCACACGTGTGATAATTGAGAAACGCTTCCAGGGGAACTTAATTAATAAAGGAATTACAACTCTATTCCTAGCTGGTTAATTTTTAATTAACCCTTATCTACTCATTCAGTAACCTTTTAATACAGAATTAATACTGGTACCTATCACAATAAAGACAATAACCTACAGTTTACCTAGGTCCTCTAGGATGACTGGTTAAGCTTTATATAAATTAGAACAGTGAGCCTACAGTTTACTGCGTCAGATTACCGGCAGCACCGTCTAAATAATATTGGTATAATACAGTATTAAAATATTTAAAGTCACATCAAGGTTATACAACAGAGCAGAAATAATATATTTATTAGTCCGGACGGACAACGTTCCCCCTGGAAGCCTTCCTATGTTTCTCCCTGATATCTCTAAAACCCTAGCTATTTATTATAAAACACGAATATCGCCTGGGGGCACATCGCGGTACCGAATACCTACAAGTGATATTTCCACAGCGACCAAGACGACAATTTTCCTTAGATGGCCAGACTTGCTGACGCCTAGTCGCCAAATCACGGTCGTAAAAACCGCACTCGCGGAGGTATTACGTAACTACTGGCCACATGGCCTCCGCACCTGATCTGGGTGTGTATTGGAAAGAGCACGACCACCGTCGCGCAGAGGTATTACGTAACAAAGTGCCCACCTGGGCTTAAGTGCATATTGGAACTGCACACGGCCCTCTAAAACAATTGATATCGCCACAGGCGAAAACAAAATTAAGAGCATGTCCCGTCACAATTGCTTCGAACATGAACTGATTTCATGAATTATATGTCAAATTTAATTGATTTTCCAGCGTTATTATGGCTGTTACACACTTGAAACGTTACGGATGTTACACATTATGACATCTTAACCATTTACTTAAAAAAACAATAAAACATGTTTAATAATGTTCCAATTTTAAAACAATTGTATACTGTATTATGGTTGTTTGCATTATTATAGCTTACAGTGTCGGTTGGAATAAAAATTAAATGACATATACAAAATTACTATCTAGGCAAAACTGCATATTGAGCTTTTACCAAATAACCAGAAATGTATTGGACATACAGATTTTAATATTTTAAGTAAAACAAATGCAAGTAGATTATAATTATAATAATTAAGATAACTTGTTCTGGCCAAAAACGTGTAAAAATACCTAAAACCTCAAGGTAGTTTCTTTAAAACCCATCGCTAAGGGATTTACATTTCGAAAGGGGTAAATATTTTAAAGTGATATTTTTTGTATCACTGTTTATATCTGTGTTTTGTACAGTTAACATCATAACATGTTCCTCTGTCAAATTCCATCAAATATATAGGTTTAAGAATTTTGTTTTACATTTCAAAGCAAATATTAATAGATAATTTTGGCGGGAAGATGCTATCACGCAACTTTGAGATAGCACCTTTAAGTGATAATACGGCTGTAAAGCGACTGTCTCGAATTTGTTCCTATTCTAACATGTTTTCGACTAATAGGGCCATATTTGAGAACCATGATTACATATTGAAACAAACGTTCTTGCTTAGAAGCGCAAAGATACTCGTGCCAAAAAAATATTAATCTAACCCTAAGCAAACGCTGGCCAGTTCAGTCTAGTCCAGTGGGCAAGAAACTAATTTACTACATACCTATTCAATCTTACTATAGTAATAAAGTCATTTTCAAACCGTGTGATAAATGTAATTTGTATCACACATATGTGCGATCTGCACCGGAACTTGTAAATGGGGAATTCCCTTTTTAATTTTACTGGAGTTAGCGCCTTTTTTGTTACCGATGTCATGTTTGATTTACAAATTACGTCACGTCGTATTTAAAACATTACACAAGACTGATTCTTAACGTTAAGTAAATCCACGAAAGGAGGATTGATCATAGATTTAAGAAAGTGTAGCAGACGCGGATCCAGGTCTGGACCCCCCCCCCCCCCCCCCCCGACCCCCCTCCGCTCGTGACACAAAATTAATTTCATTAAAAAGAATAAAGAAAACAAATAGTTATGTTCGATCCTGAGACATTTCAGACATGGCCTGGGTGTTTGAACAAGCAGGATTTTGATAACGGGAATATACTTCAAATCCATCTAAAGCTATCTTCAAATATGAAAATTTCCTATCGAGGGGGAGCTCTTCAAAGGCTCAAGACTGGATCCCCCCTGCTAAAATTCCTGGATCCGCCCCTGTGTAGTTATGACGTTAAATAAAAAATTTAAAATTTGGTAAAAAAAAAAAAAAAAAGGTATGTAGTAAATACAGACCTTCACATACGTTGTTTTCGCTTCCTATTCAATGCACTCGTTTATTTTGCGCAAGAAGATACCACTCACGTCACGTCGTATTTAAAACATTACACAAGACTGATTCTTAACGTTAAGTAAATCCACGAAAGGAGGATTGATCATAGATTTAAGAAAGTGTAGCAGACGCGGATCCAGGTCTGGACCCCCCCTCCCCCCCCCCCCTCCGCTCGTGACACAAAATTAATTTCATTAAAAAGAATAAAGAAAACAAATAGTTATGTTCGATCCTGAGACATTTCAGACATGGCCTGGGTGTTTGAACAAGCAGGATTTTGATAACGGGAATATACTTCAAATCCATCTAAAGCTATCTTCAAATATGAAAATTTCCTATCGAGGGGAGGCTCTTCAAAGGCTCAAGACTGGACCCCCCTGCTAAAATTCCTGGATCCGCCCCTGTGTAGTTATGACGTTAAATAAAATTTAAAAAATTTGGTAAAAAAAAACAGAAAAAAGGTATGTAGTAAATACAGACCTTCACATACGTTGTTTTCGCTTCCTATTCATTGCACTCGTTTATTTTGCGCAAGAAGATACCACTCACGTCACGTCGTATTTAAAACATTACACAAGACTGATTCTTAACGTTAAGTAAATCCACGAAAGGAGGATTGATCATAGATTTAAGAAAGTGTAGCAGACGCGGATCCAGGTCTGCCCCCCCCTCCCCCCCCCCCTCCGCTCGTGACACAAAATTAATTTCATTAAAAAGAATAAAGAAAACAAATAGTTATGTTCGATCCTGAGACATTTCAGACATGGCCTGGGTGTTTGAACAAGCAGGATTTTGATAACGGGAATATACTTCAAATCCATCTAAAGCTATCTTCAAATATGAAAATTTTCTATCGAGGGGGGGGGGGGGGGGGGGGCTCTTCAAAGGCTCAAGACTGAACCCCCCCTGCTAAAATTCCTGGATCCGCCCCTGTGTAGTTATGACGTTAAATAAAATTTTAAAAATTTGGTAAAAAAAAAAAAAAAAAGGTATGTAGTAAATACAGACCTTCACATACGTTGTTTTCGCTTCCTATTCATTGCACTCGTTTATTTTGCGCAAGAAGATACCACTCAACCACCACGCGGTCTCGTGGTATATAGGCCTATATATAGAGAGAGATTATTATTATATATATATATATATATATATATATATATATATATATATATATATATATATATATATATATATATATATATATAATATATATATATTTTATATATTCTTGCGCAAAAATAACAAAATGTCAAAATGACATTGTGTAATGTAGTCGTTAAAACGTGTCTGTTAGTCGAAGACGTGTTACCATGGTAGAAAACTCATCATTTTCATTTCAACTTATTTTCGCGCTTATATAAAAATTAAGGTTCAAGCACACTGTCCTGGGCACACACCTCAGCTATCTGGGCTGTCTGTACAGAACAGTGGTTTAGTTGTCAGTTGGTTAGTAGTTAGTGAGAGAGAAGACGGTGTAGTGGCCTTAAGAACATCTACCCATTGAGCCCTTAAGAACTCGCTCTTGGTTGGAGCCGGTATCGAGCTGCGAACCCTGTACCTACCAGCCTGTAGTCCGATGGCTTAACCACTGTGCCACCGAGGCTGGTTGAAAACTCATTATAAGTGGCTTAGTGTACTGGTAACCTCATTGCTGAAATCGAATTATCGCCACCACCACCGCCATCTCTATCGGTACTTCTTCAAAAAACTAAATTCTAGATCCACTCCTTAATACTTACACTGGACATCAATACTTGCAGTGGCTGATACAGAGGTTGCGTTTGTTACAAATGAACAGACATATGGTCCAGCCATTTCTTTGGTCACGTTGGCTTTCGGAAAGGTTATGTCCCCTGTCGTGAATCCATTGTTCTTCGAAATGGCAAATTCAAAGCCTGGTCCAAAAGTGTAATTATTGGACTGAAAATCCATCCTGTAAATCAGATGACCAGAGGGATCCGTCCATTTAAGATATAATTTCGTCTCCGTAATATTTGACTTAAAGTGGCACTTAAGGTCAAGGTCGGAACAATCGACAGCTGCCGTGAAAGTGTCTGCTGTAACAGTCTGACGGGTCTGTAAAATCAAGAATGCAAATTAAAGGTACAATATTCACTTGATGCGAGCTGTTTCCTATACAAAGTGAATACACGCTTTTAAGTGCACCTGCACACGCACACACTCGCAGTCACGCTCACAACAGTCACACACACACGCGCGCGCACACACGCACACACGTGGTTTTTGGGGGGGTATTTTTGTTTGGGGTTTTTTAATTTATTTTTTTGGATTTTTTGTTTAACGACACCACTAC